>NC_056746.1:593380753-593680753 GCF_019279795.1 Protopterus annectens
GTCAAGCACTTCCTAGAACCATCAAAATTAAGACAAACTATATGCCCTGGTTAACTAAGGAACTAGGCTATGACTTAAAACCAGAGGTAAAGCTTGGGCACAATACAGGACGCACAAAAATCAAACCATTCTAGATAATTACAGGCAACTAATAAATAAAGCCAAGAAACAGGTTAAAAATGACAAAAAAAATCCTATTACACTGCAATACAACACAAATATAAAAACAACCCTAAAACAATTTGGGCTACCATAAATCAATGACTAAAGCCAGGTCAATCCATAACCCCAACACCTACCACCACAAACAATGTAGACAGTATTGCTACCCAATACATTTCACTAGCTCCATATTAACTTTGACCAACACCAACAACAATTCACCTCTTACCAGGGGTGGCCTGTGCTATTGGACTGCCGGACAGCAGCCCCCTCAACTTTAAAATAAAGAAATAAAAAGAAATAAATAGAAAAAAAAATTTTTTTTAAAAATCGCGGATTTCACGCATGCGCACTAGTCCGGACCAGGGGCGGCTCATCCTATCTGACTGCAGCCCTCCCACCTAGACAAAAACAAAAAAAAATCTGTTAAACTTAAACACAAAATTCACAAGCCCCGATCCTGACTGCCTTACCAGCAGTCCGGATAAGGACAAACAGATACCCAGCAATCATTGCTGTGAGATACCAAGATTCTGTGCGGTGACGACCGCACCACACAGAGGAGCTCCGGACTGCTTCAGCTCAGTCAGAGCCAATGAGAAGACTGAGCTGCTCTCGCAGGACTTGCGAGACAGTGCGCGGGCTTCAGTCAGGAGCAAAGGTGTGTGTGTGTTGAAGGAGCTTACTTGGACTGGTGAGTACTGGGTTGCTGATCTTCTGGGCTGAAGGAGCTGATCGCAAAGGGTGTGTGTGGATTGCTTTACATCTTCTGGGCTGAAGGAGCTGATTGCAAAGGGTATGTGTGGATTGCTTCATGTGTGCTGAAGGAGCTGATCGCTCACTTGGGCTGGTGAGTACCGGGTCGCTTCGCTGGTGTTCTAGTTTGGGCTGATGAGTACCGGGTCACATTTGGGCTGAAGGGGCTGGTGAGTACCGGGTCGCTGATCACTTTGCTGGTGTTCTCATTTGGGCTGAAGGAGCTGATCACTGGTGTTCTCATGGTCGCTGATCTAGTTGTTCACTTTGGCTGGTAGGAGTGTGTGAAGGAGCGTTTGGGCTGGTAGGAGGTGGTCGCTGATTGTGTGTGTATGAAGGAGCATTTGGGCTAGTAGGAGGTTGTCGCTGATTGTGTGTGTGTGAAGGAGCATTTGGGCTGGTAGGAGGTGATGTGTGTGAAGGAGCGTTTGGGCAGGTAGGAGGTGGTATGTGTGAAGGAAAGTTTGGGCTGGTAGGAGGTGGTGTGTGTGAAGGAGCGTTTACCAGCCCACTGAAAGAAAGTAAATCCCCTAAAAATGCATACATAATGAACATTTTGTACTTGACAGCACGTTGGACTTGTAAAGCAGTTGGCATTTGGATTTTAAAATTATAATAGCCTTAGCTAGATGTGTGATAATACATGTTCACTGCTAGCCCCAGAGAGATTTGTTTCTCCCAGAAAAGCAGTATGCTTATGTCAGGGATTTGTATTCAGAAATGTGGTTACTATAGCTACATTTTGGTATCATGTCACTAGCGACTTTAATAAGATAGGGTCCCTAGATATTTTGCATGATGAAAATAACATATTTATACTTGTGCATCTATAAGATGTTCTAAGCTTCACATATGCTGACATAAGGAGGTGGTGTGTGTGCGTAATGCCCCAGTTACTATATACTGGTGGCTAGAGAGAACAAATGGTGGTGGGTAGAGATACCCAGGCTTGAACCCTATACCTTGTATGCAGGTGTTAAGGACCTGAATTCCCTACCAACCACCATTTATAAAAAAATTGCAGATTTTTGCCTCATATTTGATCTAATCTGTTCCTTATAATATCTGTGGTTTCTAAATGTTGCAATGCTTGATATTTGATGGTTCAGTGGTAGCATTGTTGCCTCACAGCTGCAGGTTCTCAGGTTTGATTCTTTGCTGGGGTGCCTTCTGTGTGGGGTCTGCATCTTCTCCCTGTGTTTATGTGGGCTTGCTTTTGTGTCCTCCTATGTTACTTACAAATACATGCTTGCATTATTTATACCTGGGCCTCTGCTGAAAATTGTTTTTTTGTTCCAAGTCAGATTGTCCTGATTAACAAATGTTAAATAAAATTGACAGGCATTTGAATTTTAGACTTCAGGTTTCTGAATGTTTAATTCCTTACATATTTGATGGTGCAGTGGTAGCATTGTTGCCTCACAGCTATATGTTTTCTGGTTTGATTCTTGGCTGGGGTGCCTTCTGTGTGAAGTCTGCATCTCATCCCTGTGTTTGTGTGGATTTGCTCTGGTGGCCTGCCATTTTACATAGACATGTGTCTGCAGTATTTCTCCCTGGGCCTCTGCTGAAAATTGTTTTTGTTCCGTCAGAAGTAAAATTCACAGGCATTTGAATTTCAGACTTCATATTCTTCAGAATATACATAGTAACACAACCTTTTATTCTAGCAATTCTGTACGTTTATAAGATGAATATTTGAAATTTGTCCTTATTTTTGGGACTGTATTACCCCATTATTGGCGTTATCCAGGTTTTTTTGTGCTAAGGTTGACAACTATAGCAAGAACTAAATTCACTGAATATGTCTGAGGGCTGTATTCCCTCATTACTGGGTTTGTCCAGGTGTTTTGTGCTAAGAGGTTGACAGCTATGGTGAGAAATTAATTCATTAAATGATACCCATTTAAGTTTCAGTCTTCCTCTCTTTCACAAAGCAGCTGATTTAGCATAGTGGTATGTTGCTCTGAATGTTTTGCACAGGGGCCTTGGCAGTAAAATGTATGGTGGTAACACAGCATTTTATTCTAGCAACTTTCCAATATTATACAAGCAATGTGTCCCTGGTTTTTGGCCTTTTGACCCCCCCCCCCAATAAATTTGGCTTTTTTCAGATTTCTTGTGCTGCGAAGTTGAGATGCAGTTGAGTATTGAGTAGATTTTACAAGGAGCTGAGAGCTGCAGGGGAAGGGAAGTTTAGTGCTGCTTATGCTAAGTCAGCTTGCATTGTTAATAGCACAACAGGTTGTGTACTTGCTTTTGTTGTAGAAGGTTGTTGGTTCTACTCCCTTAAGGGGTGAATGCTGCCATACTGAAAAAGTTATGATGCTAACTATGAGCCTGTTATCAGTCTGCCATCCATTTCCTATTGCAATATGACTAGCTTATTTTTAATGTAATATAGGCAATTTATTCTTCGGGCATCAGACACTTTAATTTTTTGATGAAACTATGAAATATAAAGGTGTTTGCTAGCAGCAACCTCTTTATTAGTTACAGATTTATTTAATGTGGAATTATTTAGATGACTTTTTTACTTCAGAGATTGTGCATATTTACTGATAATGGTGGACTGTAGAATTGTGCATATTTACTGATAATGGTGGACTCTAGAAGTCTGAGTAGACTTTTATGATGGAAATGTTCTGAATTGGGCAGTTTTGTCATTATTGGTGCATGCGTTTTGTTTCATTGTTTACTGAAAAATGTTCAAAACAATAGGAAGGTGTATCAAAGAACACATGTATGTTTCATATGCAAGGGGCCTATGATTTGAAAACAGACCAGAATTAATCTTTATCTGCCACTGGTAAAATGTATTTTCTTTGAATGTGGGTTTCAATGCTGTTTCAATGAATGTAAGTTTCAAGGGCAGAGAAGTTTTAATGCTAAGTTTGTTTAGCAGATGTCTTAGTGTTTGTGCTGTAAAATGCAAAATAAAACTTTCAAATGAAGTCCAAATCATCATAGAAGTAAATCAGTATGCACATTAGTGTTTATGGTAAATGGAGTGAAATAGCCAAGTAATGGATCATTGGAATGGCTGCAGGGGGAGGCACCATTCGACCATGGTTTTGTGAGGGGGAAGGGTGGAAAACTTAGCCCCAGCTGAACTACACCTCCCAACTGTCCAGATTTTCAAAGAATGAATAGATTTTTGCTTCTTATTTTTGGTTTGTTCCTCATAAGATTAGTGGTTTTCTGGCAAATCATTTAGGAATTAAGTCACTAAATAATGACACACTGATTTTCACACTTCATAACCTTCAGAAAAATGCATGCTAAAATAAGACCTGTTGTTCTATCAACTGTCTCAGTTTATACAAGAGCAACAATTTTTAGTACTGTTTATATGTTCCCCCAATATATTTGGCCTTGTCCAGATTTATTGCATTAACAGGTTGAGAGGTACATGCAGATAAATTGCTTTATAGAATTATGCATAGCCAAACCTCTCAACTGTCCCTGATTTTGGCTCAAAATGTTGCTCTTCCCCTTATAATCCCTCTGCAAAATAGCAATTTTGGAAGAAAAAATGGAGGGTTTGCAATTAAGAAATAACTCTGTAATAATCAGAGTTATAGATTACTTTTATTTCAGAAATGCATGTAGATTCTTTTATTTTGTCAGCTGCTCAAGTTAGCAGTACTCATATTAAAGTGTCCCTTCTTTGACAGGTTCCCAGCTGTATTGTGTGGCTATTTTATATTTTTACATCACATTTTTGGTCCATTTTTCATAAAATTGTGTTTTTTTGGCAAATGAGTGCCATATCATTAAAGACTGAAGTTAGAAAATAATGACAGACATTTGAGTTTCAGATTTCATACCATTCAGAAAATTCATACTAATGCAAGACCTATTCTATTATCTTTCTAAGTTTATAAGAGCAATATTTTAAAAATTGTCCTTATTTTTGGGCCTTTGTCCCACTTCTTTGTATGGCTTTGTCCAGATTTCTTGCTCTGAGGTTGAGAGGTATGACAAATGTGTCAGGGTCATCACAGTCAGCCAGAGACATTTCAAATTGTGACATACTTGTTGCACCCCACTCCCCCATGTAGTGACTCTGGATGTGTCGAAGCAAAGCAAGGAGTAGTTATGCAGTGTAAATGTGTGAGTATCCCCCCCATCCAAGGTAGACACACGTACTAGAGTGGCTTTTCATCTGTCCTTGATTTTTGCAGAATGGTCTGGTTTCTGTCATATTTTTTGTACTGTTGATTTATGCTTATTACTCAAAGTGCCTGTTGCTCTGTGTTTAAGTACAATACTTTAATGACCATCAGGTAAGCTTGGCTGAGATTGTAAGATGCAAGTAAGCTTCTTTTAATATGCATACTGTTAAAGAATTGCCAACATTGAAAGCCTTTCTGTTGTTGCCATGTAGAGAATACTTAACTAGATAATGTATAAGCCTTGGGTATTGAAATGCATATGACAGTATTTGTAATAAAGGACAGGATTACATTATTTTAAGAAGCTAATTACACTTGGAGACTTCCAGTCATCTCTGCAAGCTTTACCTGTAAACTAAACAGAATGCCAATCGTGTGGTCCATAACCTGTACAGTAATCTTTTTAAGCAATGTATCTTGAGCTTATTTCTTGTTTGCTTTTCATTTTTTACTTTGATCATGTTTTTCCCATGAAACAAGTAGATAGTTGACAGGCAGCAGGTCTTTTTTTGGATAAGGAACATTTTTACAAGTGGGGGCATCAGAGATTTCTACTTTCAGCATGTTACTTGGTACTTTAATAAAGCTGAATATAAATTATAATTAGAACTGCAGTGCAAGAAGTGGTTTGAGTAGAGTGCTGCTTGTTTTTCTTATACTTGATTTTGACTGGCATTCCAGTAATGTATTTAAAGAGTAATTTATTTTTTCATGCCTCACAACATTTTTGTTTCCATCTAGATATTAAGTAAGCTGTCATGCAGCCAATGCATTAAAATATTTTTTTTCTTCTACACTTCATTTTGTCTTGATTGGACTCGCATAATGACAGTTTGCAACACAGGATAGCGTATTTAATTAAAGTTACAGTTTTTGTGGTTTTGAGCATAGCCCCTCCCCTTTCTAGATGGCCACACCCCTTCCCATTGACCCATCCCATTCAGCTGTCCCCTGCAGCTCCCCTTTGATTTGAAGTCACCAGCCGCCACTGCCTCTTACCATTCCTAAAATTACAAAAGACCCATCCAGTGCTCTCTCCTTCAATCCTGTACAAACCAGTACCATAAAGAAATTACTCCACAAACTTACTACTTCTCTTGCTGCTGATAATTTACCTTCAGAATACCTCAAAGTAGCTGCCAGCACTATCTCCTATCCATTCTCAACTTTGATCAATCACTCTATAATTGAACAGTATGTTCCCAAAATCTGGAAAATAGCCTGCATCACACCACTTCATAAAGGAGGGACATGTACAGAACTTTCTAATTTTAGGTCAACTGCAATCTTATCTTCACTATCAAAAAACTTAAAAAAACGCATCCATTCCCAATTCCTGAACTATTTGCTATCAAATAACCTTCTAACTAATTCCCAACAAGGCTACAACCCCACCACAGTACCACTACAGCTCTCCTAACCTTCACAAACACAATCAACCAATATAGAAAAAAGAAGTAATGTCTTACCATAATGTTCCATCTATGTTGTTCATCTTCTTTCATTCATCACTGATGGGTTTGGTTACAAGCCCTCGGAATTGAGTCTGCCTTTTTACTAAGCTCGCTCCAGACCAAAACTCTTGAGCTAAGCTTCTACCCAGAATGCCCTTCTCCTTGTGACCTCAGTTCGAGTGTGCTAGAGATAGAGAAGTAAAGCTGAGGCCACTTCTGTGCAAATACCCTAGGACACCACTTGGACCCAAAGCATCCCCCAGGAGCCTTTGGTGGGGGAAGGAGGGTGAGAAGTGATGAATGAAAGAATATGAACAACACAGATGAAACGTTATGGTAAGACATAACTTCTTTATCTGATGATGTTAATCTTCTTTCCATTCATCACTGATGGGACAGAATCCCAAGCTACCTTGAAGTCCATGGGCAGCCCTTATGGAAGAACATTCCTGAGTACCACTGAGCCGAAGGCAGTTCTCCCTCTGGAGATCAAGTCCAATTTGTAATGACTGATAAAGGTATGAGGCTTAGCCCAAGTGGCTGCTGCACAAATGTCATCCATGGAAGCCCTGGAATGGAAAGCTACAGATGTTGCCATAGATCTAGTGGAGTGAGCTTTAACTTTTGGCATAGGTTCTTTTATGAGGGAATAGATGAAATGTATGCCATCCCTTAGCCATTTTGATAATGTAACCTTGGATACAGCATTTCCATTCTGGGCCCAAAGAATAGGAGACGAAAAGCTGTTCAGACTTACGGATAGGTTTGATCCTGTCTAGGTAAAATCTCACTTGCCTATGTACATCCAAGGAGTGAAGGCAGTACTCTCCTTTATTGGAAAACTTTGAAAAGAACACTGGTAGGTCAATGGTCAGGTTAATGGAAAATTCAGAAACAAATAGTGATACTCTCTCTTTATGGAAGATCAGATAGGGCCTCTTGATACACAATGCCTGCAGGTCCGAGACCCATCTACCTGCCATGATGGCTACTAAGAACAAGGATTTCCAGGACAAGAACTTTAGGTCACACTTTGCTATGGGTTCAAAGGGTTTTTGAGTCAAAGACTGAAGGACTAAAGTGAGGTTCCATGGTTCTACAGGCTGTCTGACAGGAGGCCTGATATGAGAGGTCCCCTTGAGAAAGGCTTTGCGTAGACGTAAAGAGATGAGAGGGGTGCCATCTATACCATTGTTGAAATTAGAAATTGCCACCAGATGTACTCGTACAGTAGAGGCAGAGGCTCCATTATCAAAAAACTTAGCCAAGTATTGCAGCACCGCAGTCACTGGAGCCGAATATGGGTCCAGCATGTTATCCTTAGACCAGATGGAGAACTTTTTCCATTTATCTTGATATAGTCTTCTGGTGGATGGTTTATAACAGGCCAGAATGATGTCTTGAACAGTGAAGAGAGATTAGTTTGCTTTGCAACAAACGGAAATGGAGAAACCAAGCTGTCAGCTTGAGACTGGACAGATTCGGGTGGTTCAACTCTTGGGGGTTAGTAATCAGATATGGAAGAGGGTCCTGAATCCATGGCAGGTATACTAGGTGAGGCCGAATGAAGGGGAACCAAACTTGTCGAAGCCAGAATGGAGCTATGAGGATCACCTTGCATCTCAACTGAAAAGCATTTTTTAGAAATTGTGAAATCAGGAGAATGGGAGGATAAGCATAAAGGAATCCTGTGGGCCAATCGTAAATTAGAGCATCCCTCAGGGACTCCCCCTCTGGGGGAAAAAGGGTGAAATAGCTGCTGCACTTGTTGTTCGATGGGGAGGCAAAAAGATTATGTTGGAGCTCCTTGCCCACTGCCAAATTCTCATAGCCTCTTGACACAGGGGGTAGGACTTGGTTCCTCCTTGCTTGTTGATATACCAGACCACTGACATGTTGTCTGACTGAATTGCAATTGTCCCAGAAGGAAGAACTGAATGAAAAGCCTGCAAAGCTAACAGCATTGCTCTCAGTTCCAGAATGTTGATATGCAGGTGGGCCTCTGAGGTGGACCATGTGCCTTGGACTATCTTTCCCTGGAAATTGCCCCCCCCCCCACCCGATCAAGGAAGCATCCATGGTCACAATGCCCCTGGGCTGAGGGGATTGAAATGGGTGACTCCAAAGTTCTGTGTCTGGCCTCATCCACCAAAGGGGGTCCTGTTTGCAGGAGTTGGTTATTTTAAACTGGTAACTGAGGGGGTGATAGTTTGGGAGCCATTGACAAAGAAGGCGCCATTGTAGGATCCGCATGTGTAGCTTTGCTAGGGGCACTACTGGAATTGACACTGCCATAGATCCTAGGGTCTGAAGAACTTCTCTTGCTGAAACTTTTGTTTGACAGAGTATCACTCGGAGCTGGAGCCTCAATCACTGGAGTCTGTGATTTGGGAGTGACACTAGACAGGACAGCGTATTGAACATTGCTCCAATGAATTCTATTTGTTGTGCAGGAGTAAGGTTTGATTTCTCCCAATGTATTGTTATTCCCAAAAATTTTTCCAGAGAGAGTGTATAATGTAGTGCTGTTACCAGAAGACACTTGGTGGGGGTGGTGAGGAGCCAGTTGTCTAAACATGGAAGCAACTGGAATCCTTGCAGTCTCAAGTGAGCTATGATCACTGCCATGCACTTCATGAGCACTCTGGGGGCTGTAGAGAGACTGAATGGCAGGGCACAAAATTGATAATGAATGGCCCCTAGCTGAAAGTGAAGCAGACTCCTGAAGCATTTGTCCATTATAATGTGGAAATACACATCTTGGAGATCTATCAAGCACATCCAATCACCTTCCTTAAAAAAGGAGAATGGACTGAACCATGACCATCTGGAATTTGGTTTGGGTGACAGACTTGTTTAAGCTGCTGAGATCCAAAATGGGTCTCCAGTCCTCTGTCTTTTTTGGCACTAAAAGAATCTTGAGTAGAATCTGGATCTATGTTGGTCTGGTGGGACTGGTTGGATGACTCTTTTTTGAGACAGCTTTATTTTCTCTGAACCTTCTTTTACCCTTTGACTGGGTGGAATGTTGGGAAGCTTTTTTGGAAGATTTGGTTGACAAGAAAGGGGAATGGTGTAATCTCTTGTGATTATACTCTGCACCCAACGATTGGTGGTAATAGATTACCAGGCAGCTTGGTGCAGAGAAAAACATCCCCCAACTGCTTCCAGAGGTAAACAATTAAGCTACTCCTTAGGAGTGCTGATAAGGCTGTCCAGAGAAGGAGTGCCTGGAGCCTTAGTTATGAGGACCCCCTCTGCCTCTGTAAGGGTATCTTCCGGAATTGTTACCCCCTCTGCCCCTGGGGGTATCATCACCACGTGCTGCATGGAAAGGACCCTGAGATATTTTGTGCCACATTTTCCCACTCCTCTGATTCCTGGAGAAGGTACATTGAGGACTGGGAAATTGTAGGCCTACGGCAGACAGGGTCTTTCCATCTTGCTCGCAGTTAGCTAGCGAGTCCTTCACTTTGGAGCCAAAAACGGACGATGCTTCAATGGGAGCATTCAAAAAGGAAGACTTCAAGGGGTCCATGATGTAACAAATGCACATCCAGGCATGACGCCTCATGAAAATGCCCAAACTCGCTGCACTAGCTGCCCCTTTGGTCACATGTGAGAGCAACCTCATGGAAGAGTTGGATATCGATTCCAGGGTTGCGAGCTGCGAGGTCACTTTGTCCCTGATCTCTTCAGACAGCTGTCTGAGATCAAGTCCCTCTGGATCCTTGTAAAATGTGCCAAATAGTTCAGTGGCCGTATACCAAAGGTCTCTGATGCAAAAACTCACTTCCCAAGTTAGTCCACTGCCTGGGACTCCCTGTTGGGTAGGTGGGCAGCGAGACTTTCCTCAGCCAAGTCCTTTTTCGTGGCTGCTGCCACCACCATAGCATCGACTGGTAACCCAGTGGACCAATGCGGGTTTTCCTCAGGAGGGGAAAGCATTTTGTCAGGTCTCCACGAGATTGCCTCAGTGGAATCAGGGTTCTTCCCAGCTCTCTGCATGATGAGCTGGATGAGCTTGTCAACAGGCAGGGTCACTCAAGAGGTAGAAGGCCGGGTGTGGAAAGCCTGCAAGAACACGGACTCCTCAGATGAAGGGTTGGAGGGCTTCCAGTTACCTCTCTGTTTTAGCATTTCCAGGATGTCTCTGAAGTATTCATCATCAGGAGGTGACCGTGGGGGACCCTTCACCATCTTCGTAATCTGTGTCTTCCGTTAAGGACTCCTCGGGTGAATCCATGTGCTTTCTCTTGCACATCCTCTTTCGAGGGGGGCTCCTCAGTACAGGTCTCTGAGGAGGACTTGGAAGAGCAGGTACCTTGAACAGGGGTGTCCTGTGGCTTCTCTGCCTGGTGCCAGGGGGTGGTCTGTGGCAGCTGTAGCTCAGGGGGTGAAAACTAGGGTTCCGACATCAAAGGAGTGCTTCCAGAAGTGAGAGCCCTCTCCATCGTGTGGAAAGCAGATCTGCTCAAAGAGGGATGGGAGCCTGGAACCGAGAAGGACAACTTCAGAACAGGGGTTACACCCTGCTCAGATGAACTCACCTCCACGGATGGAACTTCAAGCATGATCGGTGCAGATGTGGCTATCGGCACCGAGTACGGAACCGAGAACAAACATGGCTCCGTGCCCTACGTCAAGACACCCACCCCCCCAACCCCCAGATTGAGGAAGGACCAGTTCCGCAGGAACCGAAGACCAAAGGGGCAAACCCAGAGCCTGAGTGAGGTCCACTATAGACGCCGAGGTGATGGGTTCTGAGAAGGACGTTGGAGCAGAAGGCTTCAGAACCAAAATGGTCGAAGGTGGAGTGTAAGGATTCCATGGAGAAACCAATCAAAGTCCTGCAGGTGGATGGGTCTTAGAAAGTGTGGGTATCCCCCTGGCTGCCAACAGCTGGTCCACAAGATGAATCACATTGTGTTCTAACAGGCTGCTGGTGGATCTAGTGGATACTCCGGATGGAGAGTCAGTTCGGTCAATGAATGGGCTATACATCTGGCCCAGAAATGGATCTATGGAAGGGGAGTATCAGGTTCATGTTGCAAGGTCTGCTGGCACTGAAGTCTCAAGTTTTGAGACTGGGAGTTATGGGGTCAAATCCAACTTGGTCAGAAAAATGCTCGAAGCCAAAGTGGCACTCAGAGCTGAAATGGTCGTTTCCAAAATTGTAACTGACAAAGGTATTGAAGGTGTGCCCTGAGCCATAGTGGCCACAGGTGCCGAAGTTGTAGTAGGCATAGTGAGGTCTGTTACTGGTGCAAGAGGCAGGACCGATGCCAAAGCTGGCGCCGGTATCGTAGGCTTTGAGATGCTTGGAGGTGACAAGGATGAAGGTGTAGAGGCAGATTTATGTTCTGAGGACAACTTTGGGACCTTTGATTTCACAAGCTTATGGTGAGGAGGGAACCAAGTGGGACCTCTTTTAGTCTTTTGTAGGAGGGGTTGAAACCTCCTCACAGAAATGGCCTCTGAAAAAGGAGACTTAAGTAACCCTTTCAGTATCAGTTTATTTATGCGCTCATTAAGAGTTCGTTGACTGAAACTGACATGTCACAAGGAGGTTGCACCGAAAGATGGGTCACCCCCAAATAGTATACACATTCATCATGATAATCACTATTAGGTAACTTGCCATTATATAAAGGAAAATGCTTAAAACCTGAAGTACCTTTCTTATCTGACATCTTGATAGAGAGACACAACAGGCAAACAGTATAACCATTCAGAACTAATAAGTCAAACACAGTTCAAAAAAGCCACACAGTTGTATCACTATAGTGATATGTATAAGTAAAACAGAAACACATTACTGAAACAGACACTAACAGGCTAGGAAAGAAAGGAAAATACCAGCTATGGTATTGAAGGAATACCACAAGGGTAAGGGAGGCAAGGCCGTACCAGCAATGGTACTTGAAAGTTTGCCAACAGTAACAATGGGTAGAGCAGAGAAGAAAAATCAGGTTCTGACAGAAGAAAACACACTAGAAATACTAACTGCTCAATAAAAAAGGAAGATATCAAAAGTTTTCCATACAAAATATCAAATAAGGTTCTACTTAGCTAAGAGCTCGGCTGAAACGCGGCTTTACGGCTACTCGGCAAATGAGATCTGAGGTAACAGTGAAAAGGGCATTCTGGACAGAAGCTTAGCTAGAGTGTTTTTGGGTGGTACAAGCTTGGTAAAAAGGCCAACTTGGTTCCAAAGCCATTAGTGATGAATGGAAAGAAGATTAACAACATCAGATTGATGGTTATCTAGTCTCCTCCATATTCCTAGGCATATCCAAAGCATTTGATACTGTCTCCCACCAAAAACTTCATAATGAACTTTTGTTCTTTAATTTAAGCTCTACATCCCTCACACGGTTCCATAGGTACCTGTCTGGCAGACAACAAGCTGTAAAATGGCAACGTGATTTATCCTCTCTGTTACCTGTTCCACTAGATGTTCCTCAGAGTTCTATCTTGGGTCTACTCCTATTTATTATTTTCATCAACAGGCTCCACACTGCCACTTACCTAGCTACAATGTTACAGTATGCAGATGATTCCACACTCATTTCTTCTGCCCCCTCACTCTCTAAACTCCTAGAAATAACCCAACTTTCCTTCACAACAGTAGACTCTTGGTTCTCTGGCTATCAGTTAATTTTGAATCCCAACAAAACCAAACTTATGATTATTTCATGTAATAAAACTTCAGATTTGCATTTCTCTTTTCAGATATATACTTCTAATAATTCCATGATTGAACCTTTGTCACATGTTACTCTAGGTTACAACTGATAATAATATGAGATTTGACAAACACTTGTCTCTTACCATAAAAAAGTTCATACTAAACTAGGTTCACTTTACAGAATTAAACCTTACCTCACTGATCCCGCAAGACAATCTATTGCCAGGACTCATCTACTCTCTACTCTTCTTTATGCCTCTCCTATCTTCACCAGTCTGAAGAAAACCGAGTTAATAAAACTAGACGGTTGTTACAATAAGATTGTCAGATTTGCCGGCAACTCACCATATAGGCCCCATCACTGTACTGCCTTACACCAACTACATTGGCTTAAGTTACTTCATTACCTAACTTTCGCCTAATTTACAATGGCCCATGGCATAATATACCAGCCTGACAAGTGTCCAGCACTCCTACTTCAGCCTCAGTGTAACAAAAAGCACTTGAGATAGTCTAACAAACTTATATTACAAGTCACAAAAGCTAACAATCACTTTGGAGATGCTCTCCACTCTAATTGAACCTCCATGACTTGGAACTTAACTCCCAGCACATCCTAACCACTGACAATCTCTCAGAGTTCAACATACTTCTAAAGTTCCATCTATTTAATTCTTGGCTCTGCTTTTGTCTAACTCCTGGATGACTTTCATTATCTTGTGTTTAACTCCTGGCTGACATCCAGTTTATGTATAACTTGTTATATGTTTTATGTATAAATTCTCTCTTTTTTTATTTATGTTACTACTGAAAAAGATTACAACCTGTGTTTTTGTTACTTGTACCTATTGATGCTTTTCTCCCTGAGCTCCGTTGAAAATGGGCCTGTGCCCAGTTGGACTATCCTGGTAAACAAATGTCAAATAAATAAACACATAAATTTAACTACATATGTATGTATTTATTTATCCTTTGTTCACTAGATTTGTCCCACTAGGCTAGTGGGCTTTTTTCTGGGAGATGTGAGGTGGTATTTTATAATACTAGGGTAGAAATTTGGCCAATGCATAAGGGATCTTCCCCTATTGTTATCAATAGGTGCATTGGGATATTTTGCATCCACCTGAGCTATATCTCATCTGAAGGAAAACACACTCAGGAGTGAATACTCCCCTTATGCTTTGTTGCTGTGTCAGTACTGGACATTTCTTTCTTTGTCCAATTCTGGGTCTCAGGAGAGCTGGATACAATCCAGGTAATCATCAACAGCAAGCTGATGGAACTCCAGTCTCTTAGAGTATCACAACACACACACACACACACACACACACACACACACACACACACACACACACACACACACACACACACACACACACACACACACACACTCACAGAAGACACACCTATGTATGCAGTTGAGGAGGCTTGTCAGTTACCTAATGTCATGTACTTGGACAAGGGAGGAAACAAGAAACCCCACCGGAAACCCAGAAGGATACATGAAGAACACAAAACCTCCTCATAAAATATACCTAAACGGAGAACCAAGGTGGAGAATCAATCACTGTGGGACAGTATTAATAACTGCATAAGAAAGCTGTCCCTTTATGACATTTTACAACTGCAGTTTTATGTCACTAGTTTGTTTTTATATTTTAGTGGAACTGAACATAACTTAAGTGTCTGACGAAGTGACAAACCAGTATTGATGGCATTGGTGTGTGTGTGTGTGTGTGTGTGTGTGTGTGTGTGTGTGTGTGTGTGTGTGTGTGTGTGTGCGCGCGCGCATGCACGTGTGTAAATCTTGATGGGTTGTGCTTTATGCATGCTAGCTTCTATGCCTTGTGCCCTGTGGATGCTAGGATAGACTCCTGCTCTCTTAAGACACTGCATTTTATTAAGATGATAATCCGAAAATAAATAAATTAATCTAAATAAAGTATGTCTTAATACTAATGTCACTATAATGGATTTAATGATGAAATAATTCTTTTGATTCTTTTTCTTGAGCAACTATTTTTTTAATGTTGAACATTTGCTTTTGGTTCTTTGTACTGAGCAACTATAAAGTAAAATCTACCAATATATTATATATCTTTCTTTTTGTTTGCAGCTGGGATGTATGGGTAAAAACATATTTTCAAGTGGACTGCCAGCAGATCTGAATACATACCCAGTTAATGCCCTGCTATTCATTAAGTAAGTATTTAAAGTATTAATTACAATCCGGTTTGTGTGTAGTGTCATATGCTTAACTGGATACTTTTTGCTGTAATTTTCAGGAATAAAAATCATGCTTTTAACAAGTTCCAAAGGGCTTTCAAAATGGCTCAATACGAAACAATTTCCTGTTGAGCTGTTTTGAGAATCCTTTGGAGTATGAGTTTTTCTTCTTCTTTTTTTTTTTTTTTTTTTTTTTTATGGACTTTTTGATATTTGTTTGCTTTGTGAAATAGGTACAACACATCAGACTCCCTGTATTCATTTGTTGTTCTTTCACTAATGAAAAGAGAACTTACACCGATCCTGTTCTGGTGCAGAAACTACAGGAGAGATATGCACAAATTAGTATGCAGCTTAAAACATGTCTAATACAACTGATAGAAGATCAAATAATGTGGATTCAGATATTGGAACTTCCTTATTTTAAACGCTGGAACTCAGTTAGATAATATTTGAATAATCCATACTTCCTGGAGATTGAGCATTTATTGAAATCATTAAATACACTTGAGAAGAAGTTACATAGATTCAGATCTGTAAATTGAATTGTTTTATATTTTGAAATGATGTATTGCAGCAGGAAAGGAGTGGTGTAATGAAGCAAAGTGCCTTTCATGTTTTGCTTTACTTCTTCTAATGTCAGTTTTGGTGGTGAGGCAAAATGAAAACTTACTGTCAGACATCAAAGGCAAGGTTGTCTCAACCGATGTTCTTTATTAGGATTAATTATTTCAAAGCAGCAAATTATGATTAAAAAAAAAACAACAAAAAGAAACAAATAAATAAATAAATAACGTGAGGCATAAAAGATTATGAATCAGGTAAGGCATACCCCTTAAAATACAGTGAGTAACCTGCACTACCTAGTTCTTCTGCAGAAATTACAACCTGCAATAAGATCATTGTTGAAATAAATAGCTTGGCTGAATTTCGACAAGGCAAAGGTATGAGTGACAGACTAGTGGGAATTCAAGAGGGCACATTCAAGGTCCACTTCTTCAATATGGTGAGTCATAACAGAACTGTGTTTTCTTAACCAAGTAGTCTCTCTCTCATCAGGGAGAGTGGAACAGAACAATAATGAGAAAGGCCATATATATATATATATATATATATATATATATATATATATATATATATATATATATATATATATGGCAAGGCATACTTATATATATGGCAAGGCATACAAGAATCCTCAGATCTGCAGTCTTATTAAGAAATAATTTTTACCAGCCCAAATACTTGTGTTTTAGTGGAGCATGAATGTTGCACTCATGCAAAACTGACATTAACAATTCTTAATTTGAAATTATATGTACAAAAGTATAAACTGAAATTTATTCTACATGAATGTAAAGGTTTGGTGGAGAAGAATAAATTGTTTAAATGAAGGTATACTCTTATCTTTACCTTACCAACTTGTGAAAATGTTATTTTGAATCAAAAAGGCTTTTAGAGTTTTCTGTTAGTGTTACAACTTAATTTGTCCCTAAATGAATGTGAGACTGTAACAAAAGTGAGGGATATGTCAAATTGTTGGTTTATGAAAACTGACAGGTGGGGGCGGGTCTTGAAACTTTGGATGTTGGTGACAAAGAGACAGCCATGCTGAAACATATCAGTGTTTATTTATTACCACAAGGTAACATTAAGAGATGTTCTTTTGGCCTTTGTATGCATTGATTTACAACTACCGGATTTTCCACAAGACTGTATTAACACAGAGACATGTGAGTTTTTAACATTTGCCATGCTATGTATTGGGATATTTTGGAAATAGTCAAACCACATCAGTTAGTACAGAACCTTTCATGTCATGCCATTGATGCAAGATATTCAAAAACTGAGCTATTGGCTATTTTTGTGAATGAATATCACAGTCAGATAGTGTATATTACCAAATCATACCTGAAGAGTTCTTGGGACTTTTTTTAATCAGATTAATGGACTGATATTTCTGATATTATTTTTTCTTACATTAGAGATTGTTTCTTTTTATATATCACATCCTTATGAAAAAGGTATTGAGACTATATGTACTTACCTGAGTGTAAACAAGTAGACTTGAATTTCTTTGTCATTATCATACCTGAAGAGTTTTTGGGACTTTTCTAATCAGATTAGCCTATCTTTTTGTTGTGGATTCATATTGCTTCTAGCTTTTCAGTCAGAGGCTTAACTATTTCCCTGTCTGTTATGTAGCTCGAATAATAGGCTTCCACCACAGGGTTCATATTATGTTATCAAAAGATAACGTAATCAAACTTCCAAAACATTGAAACGGCCACATTTCAAAGTTGGAATTGTGGGATCGCAGTGCAGTGAAGATTGGGATATTTGCCCTTTCCTCACTGTAGTGTGATCTCGGAGTTGGAATAAATGCAGCCGTTTCGATGTTTCGGCCATTCAGTTACGTTATCTTTTGATAAAACATAATATGAACCCTCCACCACATCCATCTTATTCAAGGCCGAGCTTGCTGACAGTCCAGGTTGGCACATGGAATCAAAGGGTTCTTCGTTTTCTGAAGTGATTGCAAAATCTAATAGATCTTTTAGGGTTATACACTAGTACATTATTCTACTCAACCTAGGAACCCCCTATGACCCCAGGTTTGAGAATGTTCTTTCATAGTTTCATAGTAGTGTACTAGGCTATCTGCCCTGGGGCATTTATAAGCCTAGCCAATAGTGATGTGGCTTTTGCCACCCCGTATTATATAGCTGCGCCTCTCTAGTAGTGACACATGTGGGACCCCATTATTTAGTATACTATACCTCTGTCTAGTAGTGACACTGAGGTGACTCCCAGGGTAAACTTATGATCTCCCATCCATGCATCGAGATTTTTCTTGAACAGTGCCAATGAATGGCTCTGTCTCACATGAACTGGGATTTTGTTCCAGAGTACGGGTAACCTCTGTGTTATGAATCTATCCCTCCAGCATGTCTTATTTATATTTGTGCAGAGGTTGAAATCCTTAGCTCGCGTGGTTCTGGTGGATTTGGATTTTTTGAGATGAAGCATGTCCATCAGTTCTTGGTTGGACATGGCCTTATATGTTAGGCACAAAACACCTCTGAGCAGGCGGTATGCTACTGAATAGAGCTGGAGTTTCTTTAATCTAGATGGATAAGGCATATGTTTGAGTCCCATGATCCTCTTGGTGAGGTACTTCTGGAGTCTTTCCAGTTGTTGTATGTGCCTGGTGAGGTACATCCCAAATGGAGCATTATATTCAATCATGGGCCTGATAAGGGAGGAATATAGAGGTGCAATGACCTCCTTTGATCTGGATGAGAATCCCTTCATGATGAGATGGGCAAGGTAGAAAGTCTTTCTGACCACTTTGGCAACATGGTTGTCAAAGGAGAGGTCACTATCAACTTGAGTCCCCAGGTCTCTGATTACTTCTTCCGTACTCAGTGGGTTATTGTCTATGTGATAATTTGTGGGTACTTTGTTTTTCCCAAAGGGGATGACTATACATTGTTTGGCGTTAAGTTTGAGGCCATGATTCCGGCACCAGTTGTCCGTTTCAGTGAGACCTTTCTGTAGGATGTGTGTGTCAGCAGGTGAATCGACTATGGCACCCAGTTTGCAGTCATCTGCAAACTTTGTCAGCCATAATCCTCCCATATTTGCTTTCACATCTGAGAAGTAAATGCTGAATAAGAGCGGTCCCAGGACTGAGCCCTGTGGGACACCACTCATTACTGGTTTTGAGTCTGACATGGCTCCATCAATTTTGACCTTATGGGTTCTGTTTTTTAGCCAGTTTGCTACCCATCTTGTGACATATGGATTTACATTTAGGCTGCTGAGCTTGTCTATGATGCCAGAGTGTGGTATTGTGTCAAAGGCTTTAGCCAAGTCCAAGTAGGCAGTGTGGACAGCCTTGCCCTCGTCGATGGCACTAGTGACTGACTCGAAGAAGTCAACTAGGTTTAAGAGGCAGGATCTGCCTTTTACAAAACCAAACTGGGTGGGATCAAGGGTCTGCAGATCCACAATGTCGCCATTTATGAGTTCCATGATGATTCTTTCCATAGCCTTGCAGACCAGGCTGGTCAGACTTATGGGTAGGTAGTTACCAGGGTCAGTGGAATTTCCCCCTTTGTGGAGTGGGACCACTGTTGCTGTGCACCAGTGTTCCGGTACATATCCTGTAGTGAGGCTAAGATTGAACAGCGTTTTTAGGTGCGGGTTTAGTTCATCTTGAAGTTCATGTAACACGCAACTGGGGATACCATCGGGTCCCATAGATGCTGTGTTTTTTGCTTTGTTGAGTGCTGATTTTACCTGTACGTCTGAGATGACAGGTAGGTTACATTCAGCAGGGATAATTATTTCACCTTTCGGGGGTGAGGGAGGGGAGAAATTTGCACTGAATCTATCTGCCAGAATATTGGCAATGTCGGTAGGGTCAGTGAATTTTTTGTCGTTGTGTACCAACTCAGAGCATATCTGAGAATTTCCTCCCAAGGTTCTGACATAATTGAAGAAGGCCTTGTGATTGTCCTTGGTATCCTTGGCAATCTTTCTCTCAAAGTTGGCTTTGGATGTTTTTATGAGAGAACGTAGTTTTTTACTTGTGCTGATCAGGGAAGCCTTTTCCTTGTGGGATTTGGCTTTGTCCTGCAGTAGCTTCCTTATTTTGTTGTACAGTTTGTTTATAGCCAGGGTCCACCAAACCGGGCGTCTTCCCTTGGTGGAGAGGGTTTTGGTTTTAGTTGGGATTGCTTGATCCATGCATTCTTGGAGATGTCCGTAGAAGGCTTTTGTGTAGGATTCAGCATTTTGGGAAGTGGTTTCCATTAACCCAGTAGGCTTAAAGGATACCATTTCTGACTTAAGGAGCGTAAAGTCAGCTTTTGAAAAGTTTTTCACTGTAGTCTTTTGTTCTAGGGGTGGGGGTGGGATATGTACATCCAACGTGATCAATTTATGGTCAGATCTTACTAGTGAGAGGTTTACATCCGTTGCGGAGCATTTGGGCCCCATGTTTGTGATAACCAGGTCAAGTATATTATCTCCCCTCGTAGGAGAAGTGACCAGTTGCTCCATAGCATTCGAGTTAATGAATTCTAAGAATCTTAGGGCTACGGTGTTAGGGCTAGAATAGTGGGCCCAGTCTATGTTGGGGTAGTTGAAGTCACCCAATATGATGGTGTTTGGTGTGACATTCATATCCTCCAGTGTCTTCAGGAATGCTTGATGGGATTCCTGGGATTGGGAGGGTGTTCTATAACATGCAACCAGTTGTATGGCAGTTTTGCCTATGGTGAGTAAAACTTGTATGGTTTCTGATGCTTCTTGGGTAGCCACCAATCGAGAGGTGTAGGTGTCCTTTATGAAAATGGACACTCCCCCTCCCTTTGTGGTTCGGCCTGGAACTTGAGGCCGAAAAGCATGATATGAGGTATAGCCTGGTAGTGCTGGAGTGCTCTCAGGAGCCTTAAACCAGGTTTCAGTTACTGCACAGACATCGATGTTCTCCATACTGAGAAGTGCTTCGAGTGCCTGCATCTTGAGATTTAGACTTCTGGCGTTGAGCAGCATTACTCTTAATTTTTTACCATTTTTGTTTATTACGGAGGTTGATTTGTCTTTTGAGCATTGCCTAAAAAAGGCACTATGGGGGTGGCAAGAGCCTTGGCCAGTATCCGGAAGCCCAGTGGTGACAGGTGCAAGCCGTCCCTTGCGAAGCAACGCTTGTCCAGCATGTCATCCCAGGCTGACAGACATTGGATCCCCCTAGAATGACACCAGTGATTAAGCCAATTGTTAAAACTGATCATTTTGTCTTTGTACTGAGGAATCATTCAAGGCAGGATGCTGCTCAGGGTCAGGGTCATACCAGTCTGGGCTACATAATCGGAGAGCTCCTCAATGTCTCTTTTCATGTAGTCCAGGGAAGTACGTCTCAGGTCATTCACACCAGCATGGACAATGACTGCATCAGACTTGTACTTGCTTTGGAGTGACCTGAGTGCGTGTGTAATGTGGCGGATCCTAGCTCACGATAGGCAGCTCACCGTTACCCTCTCCTTATTCAGCCTGGTAAGTGGGACATCGGTGTGTGTGACTATAGAGTCACCTATTACAAATGTCTCTGGCATAGTGTTTTGCCTTAGGGGCTGTGATTGTGTGACACACCTGTTGCTTGAGGTATGTGTTGTAGGTATTATGTTTTGTGAGGTTGTATTTCTGGGTGTCTGCTTTGGAGGTCTCTGTTGTTTTGGTAAGTTTTTTATAAGAGCCTCCAAGTATGTCTTTGTGTTCTTATGTGTTTGGTTTGTAGCAGTGGTGGTTTTATGTGTGACTGGTTTTGCTTCGAGTGTGGGTGCCTTCTCCTCCTGTCTGGTCTTGCCAGTTCTGAGTTGAGAGAGTTCAGCCTCCAGTCTGGCT
The DNA here is from genome assembly GCF_019279795.1 of Protopterus annectens. Classification (NCBI taxonomy): domain Eukaryota; kingdom Metazoa; phylum Chordata; order Ceratodontiformes; family Protopteridae; genus Protopterus; species Protopterus annectens. The sequence goes on from NC_056746.1 coordinate 593,402,635, forward strand.
ATATAGTTGCATCTCTCAGAAGTATTTGTGTTAGTAGGAAGGAGGAGAGGGTTGTCTGTGTACATGAGACAACTGTAACATTGTCTTAAGATTCCCAGATTAACCAGCTGGACAAGAGAGGATGCTAGTGGTCTACTACTTGACATGCTAGAATATTAAAAGGAGTGCTGTGCCTTTAAAGGAAGTGGGTATTCACGGGGGTAGTGGATGGCTGTAGTGCTTACTTTAGTATGAGTGCTTACTTTAGTATACGAGTGCTTGCTAAGAATGGAAGTCCCGAAAACAAGTGCTAATATATACAGCTAAATAGACTGAGTAGAGCTTTCCAAGGGAAAATTTGAAGAGTACACTTGGCGGAGCCAGAAATAGTTTAAACCTGTATAACCGCTGCTGCGCTATGCGCCCAACCGCGCAAAAGTGCCCAGGCGGATTTTTTTATACAGGGAACTTGAAAAGAGCTAGAAATGGTCCAAAGCAACTTATACTTTAACTATTAGTCAGTGAGTCTCTGGAATTCTGTATAGTTTTAGATTTACCTTTTCATCAGCTGCATTTTTATAGTTATGTTGACTTAATGTTGCCTAATCAGGCAAATCCAAAATATATCCCTATTCCTCAGTGCAAACTCCTTAAGCTCTTGTTTTTAAGATAGCTAGAAGCCATATAAAATTATATCAAAATAATTTAATATTATAGTGTTGATGAAAGAAGACAAAAGACTGGCATGTTAATAACTTGAAATAAGATTTTAGTGCGTAGATAGGTGCCATCTTTAAAAAAATATATAAAATTAACAGGATAGAAGATAATAACTTTGCAAAAAATCTGCTGTCCTTTGTCAGCTCACTGGCAAAGATATGTGGCATCAGCTTGCACTGCTAGTGACTCAAGTTCAAGAATAAACTCAGGCCATTGTGGTATAGCATAAAGAAGATAAGAAAGAGCTGTCCTACCAGGGGAGGGTTTGGGGAAGCCCATTTCTTGTGCACCCTGTGGTGGAGACTGTGAGCCTCAAGGTTCATCACCTCAAATTTTAGAAGGCATCAATTAGCAGTAAGCAGTACCTTTAGGGACATTGAACAATATACATTAAGCTTATGAATTCAGGCTCTACACATACAACTACACAACTGATCCCTCATTCCTTGAGACTACAGTTGAGTTAACATTGACATCAACTCATCACGAAGGCAGGGAGCCTGCTCAACAAAGTGTCATTCTGGAGGTAGTAGGATGAATTGATCTGAGGATCGGTGGTTGCAGAAGCATGGAAGATGAGAGAACATTCAGAGACATGTACTGTGTAAGGAAGGTATAAAGCTATATCTATATCTATATCTATGTCTTTATCTACATCTATACATCTATATGTCTCTTCTCTCTCTCTTTCAATATATCAGAATATATAAGGATGTGGTATTTGTAATCAAATGGACCAAACATTGACATCTGTTTGATCAACACTATTTGGTAGGCAGAAACTGTTAACTGACAATGGTGTGAGATTGACAATCCCCGGGTATGGAAGTATGCTCTTTGTCTGTGATTACAATAGTTATGGGATTATGAAACATGCACTTTCCCTTAATTGTGCAGTCTTGGAGCTGGTATTTACTTAGCAGGGGATGTGGAGGGGTTCAGTGGCAGGATATAATAATGCAATATATTATTGGCACTACTGAAAATTTTTTATGCTAGTTCACCTCATGAATGGAATAGCTGCTCTTTAAACCCCATTTTAGTAAGATTAATACACTAGTCACCATTTTGTGGAATACTGCCTTACAATAAGCAACACACAGAAACAGAAGAAAGTAAATAATAAAGTGTGCTGCCATATAAGGAAACTGACAGAAGATAAAATAGCAGTAATAGAACTCATAATTGCAGACATTAAGGAGGTATGGGCATCACAGACACTGTCACTGGGATGCAGAGTGTGTTTGTGGTAACACTGCACTGGCCATCACAGGGATCTAATAGGCTGCTGGGGGAATAATTCGACAGGATAAAGGGAAAAGGTAGGACAGATTGCATTCCTGTGGGGGATGCCTCCAGCCAGAGCAGAGGTAACAGACAGGACAGGTTACATTCCTCTGTGTGTCTGTGTGTGTGTGTGTGTGTGTGTGTGTGTGTGTGTGTGTGTGTGTGTGTGTGTGTGTGTGTGTGTGTGTGTGTGTGTGTGTGTGTGTGTGGTACCTCCAACCAGAGCATAAGGAATAATGAAGATAGTGTGTGATCCTATTCGGAATGGGATATTTTCCCAGACAGGGGACAAGAAACGCACTTGCCAAACCACAGTCCTGCTGCTGTGCCATTGTGTACACATAGCTGTATATTCACACATAGTGTATTTCTGGCTACTGGGGATGTTGGGCACCTGGTACACTGGGAACAGACTTTAATACTGGCAGCGATGAAAGGCACAGAATACTTGCTGGACATACCCACAAATGCCACATTATGAGACAGTGCTTAAACAGTTACCTGATGTCAGTGCACAGAGTAGTGTCCAACAGAGAAGTATTATTTCATTGAGGAGACATGTGTTGTCTGAAAAGATGATTCTGCATACCCACACTGACCAACATGTATACCCACAGGTGTACTTTTACTGGTTTTGGAGCTGAAAGACTAGCAACACCTGGAGATGTTCAGCACCCAGATGACTGCGTCTCTGCTGCAAGTCCTATGCACACATGGTAGGCTTATGCTGCAGGAAAGTAGAGTGGACAAGGCCTTCCATAAATAGGTGCAGAATGGACTGACACAAGACAGCATTGCAGTGTTTGTGTGTTAGAGTATCATTGAAAGGCTGTTCCATGACAGTATCAAAGCTCAGAAAAATGCCAGGGATAGGCTGACCACTTAGGTGGACTCCATCAAGGAAGCAGCTGACAAACACTGAGGAAATCATAGACTCTCTCAGTGAAGACACTAAGAGAACCCTGTTACTGAGTGGTTGACTGGATGTTGGATTAGGGCTGGTGACAACTGCTAGAATATCTGTAGGGGCTGCCACAGTTGATTAGTGGCACATGGAGTTGCTGTTGAAAATCATATTGCATGTTTGCCTGCTGTACTAAAACATACCTCTCTGCATGTGTGATACAAAGGGACATCAGACTTACAACAGTGTCAACCTGTACTATAAGATGCAACTGTCCAAATATTTGCAGGTGATGCTGCATGTGAGTAGGGGCATGACAGTCCTATGGGACATTACCTACTACCTGTATGGGTTTACTCAGAGAAATGCATCTGCTTTTCCATACTCATAGACATCAGGTCTGAGATGGAGACAACAAACAACCTGAACCACAAGGTATGCATGTAAACATAGGCTATGTATATTCTTGAAATGTAGCAATTTGTGTGCCAGTCAGTGGTGGGAGTGACACATATGTTCCAGCTTTAGCATTGGCATGCTATCTGTATACAACTGATCGAACACAAAAAGTCAACACATTTCTCATATTAGTGGGCCTGTAGAGACCAACTATGCATTTAGCTCAGTCTGAGCACAGTATAACTTTGTGATTGGAGCTAAAAATGGAGGGCTGAGAGGACTGTGGAGGCCATGAAGAACCATCAGCATCATCTTTGTTTTGCATATGTCATTCTGGGCATGTTACCCACACACGTAATTCACACACATCAGACAACCACACTACCTTTGAGGTGTGTACACACATACATCACTAGGAGTGCATGCAACTGGTCATAGGTGACATGACTGAGGAAATTTTCTATTGTCTGAGGATCACCCTTAGCATCAGTCACTGGCTGTGCAAGTCTGTGATCTGGTCACAGATGACCAATAATCAAATCATATCAGTGCCAGGCACTGCGTGCAGTGTAGCCCACATTAAGACCTTCAACCATTACAAGAACTTTACAGCATTAACCACCATGGGTAGAGCAACTCTGCTTATAGGGATCAGTGGCAGACATAACTGTTATTAGCTGGGGCATTACACTTAAAATTCATTAGTGCATCCTTGCAGTTATGGGGACCCACCTCCCTGGTCATGCAATGGGAAAGTTGTGAGCTGTCTATACCCAAAAAAGGTTGATATAAATGGCATACAGAATTTGCTACACAGCTGCACTGACCTCACTTTCCATAGTTCTTTCTAGTTGTGGTAGCGGGTGTTCTTATGGCAGCCATGGCCAATGCGTATCTGGTTCCATTATGGCCTCCACCCAACTGTGGACACTCTCCTGTACATTGCCAGTGAATATTTGATTTCAGTGTGGTCTCCATCCCTGGCTGCAGTGGATGATCCCCTTGACATGGGTGATGCTTGCCCATCCTGACTGTCAGTACACACACCATTGGGCAGCTCACACAGGGTCCCAAGTTTGAACACCAGACCACTTCCCTGTAGTTTTACCAAACACAGCACTTACCTATGCCTGGATGCAGCATACTGGATGCAATCAGTCTGCAGGAACACTAGAGCAGGGGCTTCAACAGCATTCCCATATGTGCTTTGTCATCCTCCAGACCATCAGTCACTGTACCTAACACTGTACAGTTATATAGTAAACCCAGACAGTGTTCCATGTCTTAAAGCTTCTTTACACCCTCCAATCTCCCAGACTTCTGTGTGTTTAGAATTAGCACCACCCATGAGCCTTCCACTTAAGCTTGGACTGATATCTCCTGCCACCTGTGCAAATAATGATGACTGCGCCATTTCCTTACCTCTTGTTTATATGACTATGTTGATGTCTGATACACAGCTTGGCCAGTCAGTGCACTGTAATGCAGAGCTTTGTCATGTGACTGCATGCATCAGTTTTGTTCTTTGCTTGTATTTTCCTGATGATTTCCAGATTTTACCTGTATGCTAATGCCATTATGTCCTGCTCCTGCATATGCCTGTCACAAAGGCCGATTACATCCAGTTTGTTCATAAATTCTTCAACTGGTATACTTCCTCATGTGGCACAGTTATATCGACCAGTGTTACAGGTCCCCCATTGCTCTAACTGTTTTCATTGCACTATGTTATATAGCAAATCACAGGACACAACTATCTTGCCATAGATCTCTGATAAATATTACACTGCACTGCACTAGTAAATGTATGCAGGAAGCAGAAGTGAGCCTCCAGCACACAAAACACATGTTTAACGATGTACTATACCTGTGACAATGTTGTGTTATATGGCATCTGTGCCATGGTCTGGTGATGGAGGGTATGGGCCATGAGCATTACATACAAGACACAACAAAAAAACATTATGAGTGGTCTGCTACCCATGTTCATGGGAATCAATCATTCTGTTATCTATGGTTGACAGTTTGTGCACCTATAGAACAGATAACCTTACAGACAGTCTTCCAGCATAAAACACTGGAATAAGTCACCCATGTGCCAGATGTGGTAATCATAGTAATTGCTTATATGGCACCAAGGAAGAATTGTATCTAAAACCCTGTGCAGTGCACACTACCTGGCAACTGAAGGAGTGGGAGCCCTTGATAACATTATGAGTGTAGTAAATGGCTCCTAGAACCAAATGGAAATGAGTTGTGTTGTAGAATGCAACCTGTAATGCTGTCTCTCTTCACTGAATTTAGAGGAATAAATATGCACATCCATATACATTAGCATCATGTCAAAGAACTGGTGTAGAATTCATGTAGTCAAGTCTTGCAAAACTCCTAATATGTCCCTTATAGTATGATAAGGATGGTTAAATGTGCATGCCTTTGTGTCCACTGGAATAGGCAGCTCACACATATCCCTTGATCCCATGAGAGGATGACACATATCTACAACTCCTGTATAAAGTCTTCATCCACATGTTAGTGGCTGACTATACCCTGGCCTTTCTGTGACAGAGAGGGCGATAGCGCACAACACTGAGGACACTAGCTCCCAAACCAGCCACTAAAGTAAATGCTAGTTCTAACATCTTAACACAGGCGATGCACCTGTTTACTGAAAAATGGCGGTGTCCAGATAAATTGATCATCATGGCTCATCAAGAAATGTTTGCACATTTCTAATCATAGTGCTATGTTTAAGTTCATCATTTGCATATGCAATTGTTTTCATTGCCCTATGCACACTACTTTGTATGCCATGATGTTATCTTTTGCACTTGATGTATGCCATGCTATGTTTGCATGTGAGTGGTTGTGCTATATGTGTCACTGAATCAGCCTCACCAGCGTACCTCAACCATCACTGCTAACCATGCTTTTTTCCTTTGTTGAAAGCTTGATATGTGGGAGAGTTGCTGGGAAGTCATATCTGGAAAGTCATTTGAAGGAATGCACTATTTTCATTTGGTAGAGATGGGTTGAATGGGCCCAGGCTCAGTGTCTATGTGCTAGCTTTACTTGGATTTCTTAAGAGTGGTACTTTATTTCCTATGTTGAAAGCCATTTGGGCTTATATATGCACTACCTGTAGATGAGCCATGTCTGACTTTGTTTCAAAATGTTATAGTGTAGTATTTGGGCCTAAATCTCATTTATTTTGGAGGGTAATGCTCCTGGCAACTGAATCTAACTATAAAAATCTGTTTTGGAAAGGTATCTTGGACATATTTTATGGGATTTTGATTCATACATAGTTGATGTTATACCCGAGGGGAATGCTTTATTTGTTCTGTATCAACAGCAACATCTTGAGTCTATAAAGTTAAATAAGTTGATATTTATATTTGTGCCAATGAGCATCAAAATATTCATGAAATTTGTATCTAGTGATTCTCTCAATTCAACCAAAAGGCGACATAGAAATCCTGGCATGTAAGGGGATCAGTCTGGAAATCAGTGATAAGTGGAGTGAAGTTACTAGAACACTCACAATAGTAAAGAGCTGGTGATCTGGAAAACAAATCTTTTTTTTCTTTTCTATCTATATATCTCATGATTATCCCCTTGGCTGTTAGAAGTCTTAGATTGGGCTGAAGTTGATCTCCTTTTTGGGGGAAGACTTGTGTTGTTCTGTTAAATCAGACAACAGGTTTGCTGGTAGGAAGCCCAGGCTATACGACATCTCAAAAATAGTTATTAGTATCTTCTCACTGTTTTCATGGGAGTGGAAGTTGCAGTGTTTATAGGATAAATCCATTCATTTTTCAAATATGGCCACAGGTGGCCAAGATCTGTTCTAGAAGAGCTTGTGGTTATTGATCAAAGACACTGCAGAGTCAGGAAGAAAGCTTGGATATTTACTCAACTGTGCTGTCATATCACTTTGCATATCTATGAAATGGTGTTACAGAGGTAAGCTTTCACCTATAGCTTTTCATTTTAATTATGTAGTTTTTCAAACATTTACAAAAACCTGGAAAAATGATCCCAGATCTCTGGCAAGAAATATTCAGTTTTAACCTGGTGGGATTCCACCTACACATTCTGGAGGTAAAATTGATTGAGCTTCAGTAGATCCCAAAAAGAAATGGTGACCATAAAGCTGAACACCTTTTCCCATAGGAAATTATTGTCGGTGCAATTTCTAATTGTACGCTGGCAGTGATTCACGTATTTAGGGAGATTTCTCCCTTTTTTCGAGTTGATGCAACCATGGAGTTTGAGAGGTGTGTGTTGCTCTCCAGCAAAAAAAAAAAAAAACAGATAAAAGTGATTATTTTGACATTTTTATTGGTATATGTTTAAACAGGGAATATGCTGAAAAAGTTTTGGCACCAATATATGAGGAGGTTTTATGCAAAATAAATACTGTCTTGCATTCACCCATATTGAGTAATTCTGTTGCATTTAAATCTATTACAAAATCTTGAGTTTGGGTTAATGCATTTAACAAGTATATGACGTTAACTTTTAGTACTGACAATCATGCTTTAACTTCCATTACATGCACCTGGAAATCAGATTCATCCCAATTGTTACAGTTTGGAGATAGAGGGCATGCAGAGAGATAGTCATGCCTTAATATCTTCAGCTAAACAGCAAGGTGGTGGTACTGAATGACTTTTAAAGTGGTACAAATGTTTGTTGATGCTAGAATGTTAAAAAATGATCAAATCTCAAATCTCATATATAGTAGTCCTAAATTTTGCATTACAGGTATGAAAGAGTGGTACTGACATGGTAGGGAGCTCAATTAGTTGAACTGTGTCTAGTTTTATAAAAATGGTTTATTTTCAGTTGTATTAAAAAAAAAAAAGAGTTTTGAGTGCATGCATAACTAAATTATGTTTACTTGAAAGAATTTTGGTGAATTTACTGAACCACACAAGTTATAATTATAACCTACGAGATAATATTTCATTGTACATTGTTAGTAGAAGTTTGTAAAAGAAATAGGACATAGTTGTACTATTGTACAGAGGTACTGTAATATGATTCTTTCATAAATACTTTGCAAAAACAAATAATGAATGTTTTCTATCTGTTGCAGTAGGTTTGTAAAGGATTTAAGTCTTAATGTTACCATGTGCCTTGATCTGTTGCAAGATACTCTTGATTTGAGAATCTTAAGCCTGTCTCTTCCATTATTCATTCCTGCATCTGATGCTCTTTATACTGTAGAAAAAGCAGCAGGTATCCTGCTTCTCAGATTCCTTGGAGAATATCTCAGCCATCCTTCCCTTTTTCCCTATGAATCACCTCCAAATTGATATTATCCCCATTCTGGTTCTTACTGCCGCAACCTCTTTTTCTCAGCTTCTCACTGCAATGCACTTTAAATCCATGTGTTTCCAAATTCCTTTTCCTGTCTAGTCTAGTTCATGGTTTTGTTTCCTTGCAGTGTATATGGCTATTGAAAGTACACCATAAATCTATATATACAGACCAACACATACAATTCCTGCATGACTGATGATACAGTTTATTGATAGAAAATTCTAAGAGGACTATGTAGTGAGGAGACTGCTAAGTTTCACTCTCAAATATAGTTTAAGACAGAGAAAAGGTGTAGTTCAAATGCAAAGGAAGACATACATTACAGCTGTATAACATGATGCACAATTAACAATGCATTGTATTGGCCAGTGGCACTCCGCTATGCAAAGTAATACAGTGTTACAGAAACTGTGCTATTAGCCTAACATTTCCCTTATTTGGTCTGTTTTTTTTTCTCTTTGTAGTACTACCACGCTTGATAAACTTGATGACTCTAAATGCACAGATTATTTACAAGTGATCTCGTCTGCAAACATTTCAGTAATGAAAAAAGGATCAGTAAAGCGAAACGGCATTGCGAACAACGTACTCAGGTGCTTGGTAAGTATACTTCAACCCTGAACCTTTGAAGGGTACTGCACCATTAACAAGCAAATTGTTCAGATGGGCTCCATTAATCCACACTATTCCATTAATCCACACTATAGTAGTTCTAAATGCCTTAAATTAAAAGTATTTTATCATTTTCTTCCAAAATATCTTCCATGCTGTCTCAGAGGTCATATACTACAGAACTCAGTGTTGTTGCTACATTTGAATTGTTGTTTTTGTTTCACACTAAATTATTTGCTGTATCCACCACTATATCTTCCAGGTCTCTTTGTGTATTTGCTGCCTGTGCAGATACATAAGTGAGTCATTACATCTAAGAAACTACTTTAGAGGAAGGCTTGATGAAAACTGTATGTATCTATTGTTTACCTGAAAACTGTGTATACCTGCTGTTTATATTTTGATCTTTCAACTAATGCTATCCACTGTTTATGTGTTTGTATTTGCTGTGGTGCTCTTGAATTGAAGTGACATATGTTGTTGACATGAAGACTGCAATGCAGACACAAATGTATTTTGTATTACATAGCTTTATTTTTGTACACTTTTTACTTAATATCATGTAAAGACTTTATAATTGCACATGCCCTCCAACCAATTCACTTGAACAGTTCAACAGCTTTATACTTCCAATGTCACTAAACTTGCCCTTGTTTGGGAGAGTTTTACCAGTGTATGGTAAATCTGCACACCTAATCTGCGCTACAGCCAATATCTGCAAACACCAATAGAAATAGAACCCAGGAAATTAGGGTTGGTGGCTCTATCTCCTCCAAAAGACCTGTCAGCAATGATGTACCACAGTAGTCAGGAAATCCTTCTATGTGGCACACCTCATCACAAAAGATTTCTCATCCAGGAAAAAAGAGGTCATTGACCCCTCTACTCATCACTCATTAGACCCATTATAGAATACAACGCCCTTTTTGGTATGTACCTCACAAGACATCTACAACAACTGAAAGGCCACAGAAATACCTCACAAAGAGGATTACCAGCCTCAAACTGATGCCCTACGCAGACCGTCTCAAAAAACTGCAGCTTTACTCCATTGCATATCGCCTACTCAGAGGCGATCTCTGCCTAACATACAAAGCTATGTCAAACCCAGAGCATTTGGACATGCACCACTTAAAGAAATCCCAATCCCTCAGAGTTACACGCTCTAGGGACCTAAACCTTGTCACCACAAAAAACAGAACATGCTGGAGGGATAGATTCCTGTCCCAGAGGCTTCCCATACTCTGGAACAAACTACCTATCTATATCAAACAAAGCTCATCATTAGCACTCTTCAAGAAAAATCTTGATGATTGGATGGGAGATAGGAAATTCACCTTTTGTGGCTCTGCTGGACAGTGGCACAGGAAAATAATTTTCTTGGGTGGCGAAAGCCAGGGTACCTTTTGGCTAAGCTTATATAGGCCCTAGGGCCAATAGCCTAGTACCTACCTATGAACCCCAGGGTTCTGTACTTGAGCCACTACTCTTTAGCATTTATTTGTTGGAGCTCAAAGCCAATGTTAAGGACTTATGGCTGACCAAATTTTTGGAAGAATGTAAAATAGAAGCCATTAATGACTCTTCAGAAGACACCAAGATTTACCCAGAGGTCCGGTCCCTAACAAATTGTTAATATGAAAACCATGCACTAAAACTAAATGCCAAATGAGATGGGAGGTGAGCAGTTTGGATTCAAGTTAGGACCAGCACAACTGACCCGATGTTTGCAGTGAGTCCAAAAGCTGAGAAGAAGCTAGAGATGAGGAAAATTTTCAATAATATATTCCCGGACATGGAGAAAGCACATGACAAGGTCCCAAGAAAGCTAATTTGGGTAGTTCTTAGTGCTGGTATGTTGTATCAGGGAGCAGCTCTGAGCCCAATGCTTTTTATACTGGTGATGGACAGTATTATCAAACAGGTTGGGGGACTGATCAACAAAGTTGCTGTATGCAGACAATGTGCCATTACCATCAGATTCGGAACAAGAACTTCAGCAAAAGATAGGGAAATGTGTTGCAAAACGGTATGCACATAGGATGAAACTGAGTACAGATAAGACAGTATCAGTGGCAGCAAATGGTGAAATCAGAAGAAGCTGAGAATTGAAATAGAAGGGAAAATAGTGGAACAGATTAATAGTTTCAATTCACATGGAGGTGGTTGAGTAGAAGGGAAGTCTTAATGAGGTGTTGCAGCCAGCAGACACAAATTGTCAGGGATAGTGTATGACAGAAGAATGCCAGAAAAGCAAAAAAGTAAGGTGTTCAAAGTAGTGGTGCAACCAGAACTACTGTATGGTAAAGAAATCTTGGCAGTAAAGGTTATAAGATAAGCAATAATCATCTGTCATACCTTAGTATGTATGCAAAAATGTATAAGTAATCATTGATGAAAATATTATATACAATGTGGAAAATGAAAATATACTCTATATTGTCTTTATATGTGAATATTGGAGCTTTTCTTCTGGGTCCTTTGATAAAAAAAGGGTATCTGTCCCAGTTGGACATTCCCAGTCAACAAAGATAAATAAATAACTAAATAAATAAATAAAAACAGAGCAGTTGAAGAAGCTATAGGTGATGAAGATGAAGTAGGGAACCACAAAGACAACCAGAAAACTCCAAACACCAAAATGAACCACCACTGCAGCAGGAAGGTCAAAATGAAATTATTATACAAAATTCTAGGTTAAGTGCTTTCCTCCCTCTATGAGGGATGGAGATGAAGTGCCTGAGACAGGTGGTAGGATGCACACTGTGAGACAAGAACCGAGAACATAAGAGCAGAAGCCAAATTAGCTCCGATTGCAGAAAAGGTCACAGAGAAGAGATTATGGTAGTTTTGCACATGTTCAGAAAACCAGAAGACAATCTGGTGAAGAAGATTTGGGACAGGCAGGAAGAAGATAAGAGGATATGAGTGTATTGATGGATTTTGTGAGGGAAGACCTGCAACACTGAGGCATGAGTGTCAAAGGAGGTGAGCGAGTGGCATTAAACAGAGATCGTTGTTGACAAGTGACATGACACCCCAACTCCATGTAGAAAATGAGAAAAAGGGGGTTGATGATGATGTTGTATAATGGAACCTTTATCAAGTTGTAACTATTACATTGATAATACACCCCTGAAAATCAATCTGGTAGTTAGGGACCAGGGAACCAATGAAGACAACATGTGTGCACTATTGTAAGAAAGTCCTTTTTCTTTATGCAGCTTATTAGTAAGGGTATGTTGTCCAGCAATGCGACCATTTCAAATCATTCATCACTTATTAGGACGATCATTGAATATAATGCCTCCTTTGGCATGTACTTGTCCAAACACTTTGCACAGCTTGCATATCCACAGTATTTTCTTGCCAAGAAAATCAAAGACCTAAATCATCAGAACACTGATCATCTCAAATTAGCCCTGGGTCAATAAGCTACTGGCTGGCCGGTGTCTAGTTGCCCAGCCTGGGTTACCTGGGATAGCTCTGTTGAGCAAAATCTGGACATAAAACCAACCAACCTGCCAAACATGAACTGAGAATTGCTATGCTTAATGTAGGTTCACTGACAGGACGCAGCTTGGAAGTGGATGACATGATGATACGGAGGAGGCTGGACATCTTATGTATCCAGGAGATGAGATGGAAGGGCAGTGCAGCAAAGCCACTTGGCTTGGGATCCAGAGTCTACTACTCTGGGGGATGGCAGGCTAGAAATGGTGTAGGAATTGTGGTGAGAGAGGGGCTTCAGAAGGCAGTAAGGGATATCATCAGAATTAATAACAGACTTGTGGCAATCAGTCTCCAGTATAATGATGGGGCAGTATTCATAATCTCAGCCTTATGCCCCACAGGAGGGTTGTGATAGTGAGAAAAAGAATGCATTCAGCCAGCAGTTGTAGGACCTACTAGATAAAGCAGGACAACATGAACTGGTGTTGATAATAGGTGACTCGAATGCACATATCAGGACAGACAGAACAGGATATGAGGATTGCCTGGATCCACATGGGTGGGGTAACAGGAGTAAAGAAGGAGAAGCCATTCTAGACTTCTGTCTGGCAAATGGCTTAATAGTAGCCAACACATGGTTCAGAAAGAAAGACAGTCACAAGATCACATACAAGAGTAGTCAACATGCAACTCAGGTAGACTTCCTCCTAGTAAGGAAAAGGCACTGGGGCAGAATCCATGATTGTAAAGTCATCCCCAGTGAAACAGTAGGGCCATAGCATCAACCACTAGTTGCCACAATCAGCTGCAAGCAGTGGTCAGAGAAGGCTCTAAGGTCAACAGAGACCAGGCTGAAGACATGGAAGTTGACTGGAGAGAAAGTACAACAGTTCAAGGAATTACTCAGGGCTCTAGCATCCCAAGAAGAGGAGGAAAGAGGTGGAGTTGAAGAATAGCAGTGCCTAAAACAGCATGTGTTAGGACTACAGAAAATATATGTGGCCGAGCCAGGTATGGTAAATAAAGTACATAAGGAAAGCTGGTGGTGGAATGCAGAAGTCCAGGAAGTCATCAAAAGAAAAAAGGAGTGCAGGAAGAAGTGGGAGACAGAAAAGACTGACCAGGCTAGGAAGGACTATTGGTTGGCTAACAAAGAAGCTAAGAAAGGAGTTGCAATAGCAAAGAATAGGGCATCTGAGGCACTGTACCAAATTCTGGAAAGTGACTCAGTTAGGAGCACAGAGAGACTATATCAGTTTGCAAGGCAAAGACAGAAAGATAAAGAAGATAGTCAGACACCCTTCATAAGGGATGCCAGCAACAACCTCTTAACCAGCCCAGAGGACATCAAAGGCAGGTGGAAGGAGTATTTCCAGCAGCTTCTGAATGAAGAAAACCTCAAAGAAGCTGTACTGCCCCAGAAACAGCCTACTGTGAGAGCAGAAGAGGAGCCCACCCTAGAAGAAGTAAGATTAGCACTAAGGAAGAGGAAGTCAAGGAAAGCAGCAGGCTCAGATGAGGTCACAGCAGATATGATAAAGATGCTGGGTGAGATGGGGAGAAATGGCTCCTGAGGATACTAATAGCAGTGTGGAGAGAGGCATATCCCAGATGACTGAAGAATAAGCGTACTCATGCCAGTGTACAAGAACAAAGGGGACATCCACAACTGTGGGCAGTACAGAGGCATCAAACTCCTATCACACTGCATGAAAGTTCTGGAGAAGGTAATTGATAAACGGATACGCAGAGTAGTAGAGTGTAAGATGGGAGATGAGAAGTTTTGATTCAGATCAGGATGCAGCTCAACTGACCCGATATTTGCATTGAGACAGATACTTGAGAAGAAGTTAGAGATGAGGAGAGAGAGTCCAACTGGGCATTCCTAGACTTGGAGAAAGCATATGACAAGGTCCCAAGAAAGCTGATCTCGGCAGTACTGCAGTGGTTTGAAGTCCCAGAAACATTGGTAGAATTAGAGCAGGCTATGTACAAGGACCCAATGACTCAAGTACAGACAGTGTTTGGCCTCAAAGAGGGGTTCCCAGTGGGTATGGGGCCTCACAGAGGGGTTCCCAGTGGGTGTGGGTGTACATCAGGGTTCAGCTCTGAGCCCACTGCTGTTCATACTGGTGATGGACTACATTAGCAAACAGGTTGGAGGGGAGGGATCAACAAAGCTGCTGTATGCAGATGATGTGGCAGTACAGGCAGAATCTGAGCTAGAACTTCAGCAAAGGATAGGAGAATGGAATGCAAATCTGAAGGGACATGGGATGAAACTAAGCACAGATAACATGGTGGTAATGGCAGCAAATTGGGGAAATTAGAAGAAGCTGAGAATAGAGACAGAAGGGAAGATAGTGGAACATGTAAACAGCTTCAAGTATCTGGGAGGAGAAGTTGAGCAGAAGGGTAGTCTGAATTAAGAGGTCAAAGCTAGAATCAGAGGGGCTGCAGCCAACTGGCATAGAGTATCAGGTGTAGTCTATGACAGAAGAATGCCAAAGAAACTGAAAAGTAATGTGCGACCAGTACTACTGTATGGTACAGAAACCTGGGCAGTAAAGGCAGGACAGTTGAAGCTAGAGATGATGGAAATTAAGTGCGTGAGAAAGGTGATAGGATGTACACTGTGGGACAGATGAAGAAATGAGGACATAACAGCAGACGCCATAGTAGCAATTACAGAAAAGATCAAAGAGAACAGATTACGGTGGTCTGGGCACAATCCAGTGAGGAAGATTTGGGACAGACAGGAAGAAGGTAAGAGGAAATTAGGATGTCAAGCAAAGAGGTGGATGGATTGTGTGAAAGAAGATCTGTGACAGTCAGGCATGAGTGTTGAAGAAGGCAGGAGTGTGGCACTTAATCGAGAGAGTTGGCGACAGTTAACACAATACCCCAACCCCATGTGGAAAAATATGAAAAAGGGGGCTAATGATGATAAACTGATCATCTCAAAGCCTTGCCCTTATTCTTGGTATCATATAGTCTGCTGAGGGCTGA
Source organism: Protopterus annectens (assembly GCF_019279795.1). Taxonomy (NCBI): domain Eukaryota; kingdom Metazoa; phylum Chordata; order Ceratodontiformes; family Protopteridae; genus Protopterus; species Protopterus annectens. The sequence goes on from NC_056746.1 coordinate 593,418,329, forward strand.
CCTCTTCCTTGCATACTGAGCTTCAGCAGATCCTGTCCTTTCAGACCTACTGCATATCCACAAGTCCAATAGTGGAATAAACTCCTGCTCAAGACATCTTAATCTCTTCTGAAACATAAATACAATATGAAAGTATAGAGGTGTATCACAAAGAATTCCACTTCCTTGGAATCATCCTCCTCTCCACATAAAAAGATCTACTCTTACTCTATTCAAATTTAATCTGGATGACTGGATGTTAAACAAAAAATTCATCTGTGGAGTAGCACCATTGCCCACTATGGAGAGGGGTAACCTGTAAAGTTCTACTGCTCTGGATTATTTCATATTTAAATTACAAGGGCAAATGACTTCATGACAATGCATGGCTAGGCTTCTTAAGTTGCTCTAGGGTCAATATTGTCATAAGAACCAATGAACCAAGACAGGCTTCACATAGTATGTATAAACAGCATAAGTTTTGACCACTGGCCCTTGAGGATTCCATCTCTGATACTGTTTTCTCAGTACCTTCCTGAATAGTCCTAACAAGAGTAACTGAATTTTGGCTTATACCATTTGAATGGTTTCTATGAGTACCTCATAATATCCTGCCCAAGAGCGAGTCAAGTCTGAAACTTTAACGTCTCAAGTACTGAGTACTGTTAAAGGCCTTAATCTGTGGTAGATGTAACAAAAGCAGTCTCACTTTAAGGTATGGGTACCAGCAATTTTATTTCTCAAGATATTATATTGTCCAGTCCATACACTCCTATTGAAGAGCATATGAAGTAGCCCCTTCAGGCAGTACTTACTCATCATTTTCAGGCTTTACCCAAAGCTCAAGCTTCTCCTCTTACACCCACAGTGCTTAAGTGCTCGATTGTTCCTGTTTTAGGGAGATAACTAATTTTTGCATGATTTGTATAACAATAAATAGATGTTCATTCAGACTAGTCAGTTTTAATGGTTTGCTTCTGTTTTGCGTATGATAGTTTACCCTTTTCCATGGACTATTTTTTTTGGTAGGCCTCAAGCCATTCCCTTCCCTTTCTAAATTTTAGTTTTAGTGAAGGGTATAGGTTTTAGTTTTTTTGGTTGTGTTTTTGTATTAATCAGATGTTTTGTCTGTACTGTGTGTTGGACAGTAATGCTATCTAGAGAACTTGTTTTTAGTCTGAAAATTGACAAGACTGCTGGTTTCCAAAAGAGCATTAACTTTGGACAGAAGATCCCCCAGGAAAAATTATATCTGTGTCATGAGCCCTCTAAGGGCAAAAAAGGAAGGAACAAAGAAGAAAAAAAGAAAACCAAAGGAAGTAAGACAAAAAGAATCAGACAGATCTCCTTTATCAGAGGTATAAAGGTAGGACCATTCTGCCCCGAGACAGTACAGCCTTCTCAGGAGACGGAAAAACGTCTCTTGGTGAAGTTCTGTTGCTGAAAGTTCTTATCAGTGGGACCACCCTGATTAAGAAAAATGGCATCTTCTCTTCAGAGCATGAATTATCTTGGAATTTAAATTCCTGTCTCTCTTTTGCCATGAAAATTATGTTGACTAAATTAGTATATTTGGAGTAAAAGTAGATGGTGGAGACTTTGGTGAATGCCCAAATTGAGCTACTTGTCCTATATCCCGACATCACTAGACAGCTACTGAATAACCTTTATCCTTCACTTATGTGCCTGCCCTTAGGCCCTGTTTTGGAGCTAGAAATGTAACAGCCAATTGCCATCCACATTTGTGCTGATGGTTCTCCTGTCATCAGCACTAATTTTCATAGTACTTGCTCTCAACACCAAGTTATACTCTGCAGAGGACCACTAAATTCAGTCTTCATGGCTCAAGTCCTGCATCACCACTAATTCTTTTGTGCCATGAATGGTGTCATTATCAGCAGCATTTGAACCTGTGTGTGACATCAGCACTAGACCTCAGCACCTTCAGCTCTTCATGGTGGTTGAGGTGGTTTATGGGCATGATAGCTTTGATGCTGACAGTTTTGATTGCAGCAGCTATGATTGTGGAAACAGTTTCAAGAAAACCATCCAGGTTATCAGACTTTGGCTTCCTCACAATCCTCTCCAGAAGAACTCAAATTTGGCACGATCCTGGAATCAGTGAGACAGAGGAGATCCTGACCTGTAAACTACACCTTTCTAGGTCAGAGATCCTGCAGGAGACTTTTCAGTCTGCTCCATTTATTTTCTGACCTGTCTATCCTACTAATTTCTTATCCCTTCAAGGATATTGTCAAATGTGTTAACAAAACAAAACAAAACAAAAACAAATATAGAAGCCCATGAACTTAGGCTGGCTTCTGAAGCCAAAGATAATTATAAAGCTATCGTTAGCTATGTCAGAAAACTAAAACCATAATACCCTACATTGCTCAGAGCCTATTCATAATGGGGCCTCCTATTCTAACCCAACTGATATTGCCAATATACTTGCAAACATACTTCATGCTGGCTTCACTCCTGAAACTTCCTTTCAAATGCCTGAACTATTTGAATTCCATACTCCCCCAACTATCTCTAAAGACCATTTAATTAAAGTGTCAAACTAAGTGGATCTGATAATATACCTGCTTTTTAAATAATAGAGTTAAACAAGCCCTTGCAGACCCTTTTTAATCTTTTTCACTTAAGTTTAGCTACTGTTTTTCTCTGATGAGTAGCACACAGCAGTGGTGATGCCCCTTTATAGGCTGGTCTTACAAATGAATTGGATAAATATAGACCTATCAGTCTTACAAGCCTCATCTGAAAAGCCATGGAACATAATATAACTGACTTCTTAAACTGTGGTGTCCACAATCTGTTTAGACTTTGCTCCCAACAGTTTGATTTTGTGAAGGGTAGCTCCTGTTTATTCCTGTAAGTTTATTAGAAAGGGTTACTGAGGCTGTAGATGGTGGCATGCAGCATATTTTGACCTGGTTAAGGCCTTAGCATCATTCTTCATGCTGGAATCACAGATAAGCTAAGTGCTTTAAAAATTGTTGAATGTTTTGTAAGATTGACAGCAAAGTGGAGGAAAGACAGAACCCATAGAGTGTGGGAAGCAGCTGCTTCATCAGAAAGTACGAAAGTGACCAGCAGTGCCCCTAAGAGCTTGGTGTTGGGTCATCTTATTTTTAGAATTTACTCTGAGATCTCCATGCAGAGAACCAAGACCTCTGGCTAACAAAGTTTGCAGATAGGCAGGGGCGGCTTGTGCTATTGGACTGCAGGACTGCAGCCCTCCAAGCTGTGCAGCCCCCCCAGCTGTAAAAAAGTAAAATAAAACAAAAAAGAAAATGAAATAAATAAAAAACACGAGTCCCAGAACATCTCGCATACGCACTCGCAGCATTCGGACTGCTGGTGAACCAATCTGGAGCATCCGCACAGAATCCAGACTGTCTCCACCAGCAGTCCGGAGTATGAAGGCAACATTTAACTCCAAATTTTCCAGGCAGTCTTTTCAGTTACAACTGCATAGATTGGAAGGGGATCAGACTGCATCGTCCGCAGGAAGGACTAGGTGCTCTCATGGGAAAGAAGGATGGGAATTCCTCAACGGATTTAGTGCAGGCTTTACTTGGCATGGAAAGGACTTCGCTTTACAACAACTTTGGCTCAGGGATTTACTTGGCATGGAAAGGACTTTACAGCAGCTGTGGCTCAGGTAGTGTGTGTGTGTGTGTGTGTGTGTGTGTGTGTGTGTGTGTGTGTGTGTGTGTGTGTGTGTGTGTGTGTGTGTGTGTGTATAAAATGCCCCAGTTGCCACATGGTGGTGGTAGAGAATAAGGCTTGAACCCTGTTCCCTGCCCACCACCATTTATAAAAATTTGCAGATTTTTGCCTCATATTTGTTCTGTTCCTCATAAAATCTGTGGTTTCTGTATTTTTGTTTTGTAACATAGTCAGTGGTGCAGTGGTAGCATTGTTGCCTGATAGCTCCAGGTTGTCTGGTTTGATTCCTGGCTGGGGTGCCTTTTGTGTGGAGTCTGCATGTCCTGTGTGGGTTTGCTCTGGTGTCCTCCTGTCTTACAAAGACGTGTGTCTGGAGTGTTTCTGCTGAAAAGTGGCTTTTGTTCCAAGTCAGACTTTCCTGGTTAACTAATGTTAAATAAATAAAAATGACAAGCATTTGAATTTCAGACTTCATATTCTTCAGAAAGTACATGGTAACGCAAAACCTATTATTATAGCAATTTTCTACGTTTATAAGATGGATATTTGAAATTTGCCCCTATTTTTGGGACTGTATTCCCACATTATTGGCTTCGTCCAGGTTTTTTGTGCCAAGGTTGAGAGCTATGGTGAGAACTGAATTCACTAAATGGTAGCCATTTAAGTTTCAGTCTTCCTCTCTTGTATGAAGCAGATGATATGGCATAGTGGTATGTTGCTCTGACTATTTTGCACAGGGTACTGGGTTCAATATTTGGCAGTGAAATGTATGGTGGTAACACAGCATTTTATTTTAGCAACTTTCCAACATTATATAAGCAATGTTTAAAATGTGTCCCTGTTTTTTTGGTCTTTTGCCCCCCCCCCCCTAAATTTTGGCTTTTTCCAGATGTCTTGTGCTGCAAAGTTCAGATATACAGCTGAGTTGCCCCCCCCCCCCTGGAATTTTGGCTTTTTCCAGATTTCTTGTGCTGCAAAGTTCAGAGATATAGCTGAGTGTCAAGTAGATTTTACAAGAAGCTGAGAGCTGCAGGGAAACAAAAATTTAGTGCTGCTTATGCTGAGTCAGCTTGTATTGTTAATAGCATAACATGTAGTATCTTTTGATGCAGAAGGTTGTGGGTTCTACTCCCCCAGTAAGTAAATGCATTGCTGATACTGTACTGTATTGTAAAGGGGGTGGCTGCTGCAGTCCTTTTTGGTGAAGATACCTAGCAACTATATGAACCTGTTATCAGTTTGCCATCCATTCCCTATTGCAATATTACTAGCTTATCATTTTTTTTAATGCAACATAGGCAATTTATTCCTCAAGGGCAACAGGCACTTTATTTGTAGATGAAACAATGAAATATAAAGTTGTTTGCTAGCAGCAACCTCTTCATTAGTTACAGATTTGTTTAATGTGGAATTATTTAGATGACTTTTACTTCTTCAGAGATTGTGCATATTTACTGATACTGGTGGACTGTAGAAGTTTGAATAGACGTTTATGATAAAAATGTTCTAAATTGGGCAGTTTTGTCATTATTGGTGCATGCATTCTCTTTCATTGTTTACTGGAAAAATGTTCAAAACAACAAATTTAAAATGCCCTGTAACAACTGTACTATATTGTACAAGGAATATAATTTAATACAGTCAGGAAGGTGTATCAAAGAGCATGTGTGTGTTTCGTGTGCAAGGGGCCTATGATTTGAAAACAGCCCAAAGTTAATCTTTATCTGCCACTGGCAAAATGTGTTTTCTTTGAATGTGGGTTTCAATGCTGTTTCAATGAATGTGAGTTTCAAGGGCAGAGAAGTTGTAATGCTAATAAGTCTGTTTTCATTGTGAGATTGCAAACAGAATGCCAATCTATCATGTGTGGTCCATTACTTGTACAATAATCCTTTAAGCAATGTATCTTGAGCTTGTTTCTTGTTTGTGTTTCATTTTTTACTTTGATCATGTTTTCCCCATGAAACAAGTAGATAGCTGTTGTCAGGCAGCAGGTCTTTTTTGGATAAGAAACATTTTTACAAGTGGGGCTATCATAGAGATTGCTACTTTCAGCATGTTACTTGGTATTTTAATAAAGCTGAATATAAATTAGAATTAGAATTGCAGTGCAAGGAGAAGTGGTTTGAGTTGAGTGCTGCTTGTTTTTCTTATACTTGATTTTGACTGGCATTCCAGTAATGTATTTAAAAAGTAATTTATTTTTTCATGCCTCACAACCTTTTGGTTTCCGTCTAGATATTAAGTAAGCTGTCATGCAGCCAATGCATTGAAATATTTGTTTTCTTCTACACTTCATTTTGTCTTGATTGGACTCTCATAATGACAGTTTGGCACCCACGGCAGCGTATTTAATTAAAGTTCCAGTTTTTGTGGTTTTGAGCATAGCTCCTCCCCTTTCTAGTTGGCTGCACCCCATTCCCATTGGCCCCACCCATTCAGCTGTCTCCTGCAACCCCCCTTTGATATGAAGTCACCAGCTGCCACTGCAGATAGGGTTGTAGATTAGGCACCCTATGACACCCAAACCATCCAGAATTAACTCTCCATAGTAAACATTTTGTTGTAATAAATTTAATTCAGAATAAATACTAAAAAGTGTAGTATCATCACTTTTGGTACACAGCCCCTCTGTTCATCATACTGTCTAGACAACACAACTCTACAAATTGAAAATGCTGTTAGGGATCTAGGTACTTGGGTTGATATTTAGCTGAGGTATTTGCTAAAGAAATATCAGGGTCTAAAGAAGTAATCACTCCCTTTTACTCAGCATTAATCAGGCCAATTATTAAGTACAATGCCCCATTTCTAAGTGAAAAAAAGGAATATGAAGGTTTATAATCAAAAAGATTACAGGCCTAATGTCCATGAGCAATCAAGAGAGGCAATACACTGAATTGCATTTATTTGTGCCTGCACTTTAAAATTTGTTTTTTTGTTGTAAATTGTATTTTTAACTGTTACTGGCTTCCCACTCAAGTGCGACAGCCATTACTGCACTATAAAAGTGGTTTTGCATTTGTTTTTACTGTTTTCTTGAAAAAAACAAAAAAACAAAAAATCTTGCTATTTTCCCGCCTTACTAAGCTAGAAAAGTCCAGTTTCAGATACCTGCTGCTACCTGGACTGTGTTTAAGCTTCTGTGTTTGGCCATACCTTACTTGGGCAAATAGGAAGTTTCTTTGTTCACCAGTGAGAGTGGGAAGCTCCGAACAGCCTACCAGCCCTTGGAGGAGTGATTTCTGCCCAGAAACTGTAGTTTTATTGGTCATTTTGGGCTGATTTCTATATCTTTAATCTTTCTGATATAAAAACCGCATTTGCACAGTTTTTGTGTTTGTATAAGCTCAGGAGAGCCTGCCCAGGTGTCCTGCAGAGACCTACAACTCCAGAGAGACAAAAGGAGATACTTTGGAGTGTTTAAGTACCATTTTTTTGTTTTTTCTTGTTGCTTATTGCTATTTCCTCCTAAACACTCATTTTCTGGTGTTTGTTGCTTCTCAGAACGCTCATTTTACACTGAAATTGCATTTATTTGTGCCTGCACTTTAAAATTTGTTTTTTGTTGTAAATTGTATTTTTAACTGTTACTGGCTTCCCACTCAAGTGCGACAGCCATTACTGCACTATAAAAGTGTTTTTGCATTTGTTTCTACTGTTTTCTTAAAAAAAAAAAAAAAAATCTTGCTATTTTCCCGCCTTACTAAGCTAGAAAAGTCCAGTTTCAGATACCTGCTGATACCTGGACTGTGTTAGCTTCTGTGTTTGGCCATACTTTACTTGGGCAAAAGGGAAGTTTCTTTGTTCACCAGTGAGAGTGGGGAGCTCTGAACAGCCTACCTGCCCTTGGAGGAGTGGTTTCTGCATAGAAACTATAGTTTATTGGCCATTTTGGGCTAATTTCTATCTCTTTAATCTTTCTGATATAAAAACAGTATTTGCGCGGTTTAGTGCACCGGGCAGCTCCGGTTAGCTAGGGTTAAACTATTCCTGACTCCACGAAGTCTACTTTTCAGTTTTTCCCTTGGAACTAGACAAACATTCAACTTTAGCACTCAAACCATTCATTCCACAGCCCAGCACTTGCTTAAAACTCATAACAAGCACTAAATACCCCTAGCACTAGCCCCCCTTATACTGTCCAGAAGGACAAGGCTCTCTATTCGTCCACACGAGTCAATCAGAAAAACAGCTCACTCTACCTATTCAGGCATGTCCAAAGGGCAGTTTCCGGTGTATTCTCCAGTCCAACTGGTGAATCTGGGCATTTTGAGGCAATGTTACAACTGCCTCATGTACACAGACAACCCTCTCCTCCTACCACCAAACACTAAAATTTGCGAGAGATGCAATTATACAGCCAGACTGGAGGCAAAGCTCTCTCAACCCCAGACTGTAACTGACTGTCAAGAGGAGAAGGGTAATGCTTGCAACACACCACCAGTCTCACATAGACCTAACAAACCAACACGGGCAAATAACACACATAAATACATGAAAACATACTAGGAGGCCCTTAATAAAAATCTGCAAAAGCAACAGAGACCTCCAAAGCAGACAGCCAAGCAACTTCCACAACCCATCACCAACCATGAAACACATACTTAACATAAACAGTGTGCCACGAAATCACAGCCCTTAAGGCAAAATAACATACCCAACACACTAGTGATAGGCAACTCTATAGTCAGGCACACTGATGTCCCACTAACTAGGCTGGACAAGGAGAAGGTTACAGTTAGCTGCCTGTCGGGTGCCAGGATCCGCCACATAACACAAGCACTCAGGTCACTCCAGAACAAGTACAAATACGACTCTGTCATTTTACATGTTGATGTGAATGACCTGAGACGTACCTCCCTGGACTACATGAAAAGAGACATGGAAGAGCTCTCTGATCATGTAGCCCAGGCAGGTATGACCCTGACCCTAAGTAGCACCCTACCCTCACCAAGAATGATGCCACAGTATAAAGAAAAAATGAACAACTTCAACAATTGGCTACATTTCTGGTGTCATTCAAAGGGGATCCAGTATCTGTCTGCCTGGGATAACATGCTCGACAAGCCATGTTGCTTCGCAAGAGATGGCTTACACCTGTCACCCTTAGGCTTTTGAATACTGCAAAGGCTCTTGCCGCCCCCTAGGCAAGGCTCAAAAGACAAACCCACCACTGTAAATAGCACAAGTAACCAAAACCTGAGGGTAATGCTACTCAATGCTAGAAGTCTAAACCTCAAAATGCACGCACTCAAGGCACTCCTCAGTATGGAGAACATTGATATCTGTGCAATAACAGAAACCTGGTTTAAGGCTTCAGAGAGCACCGCAGCACTACCAGGTTATAACTTATACCATACCTTTCGGCCACAGAACCCGGACCGAAACACAAAAGGCGGGGGTGTGTGTGTGTGTGTGTGTGTGTGTGTATCCATATTCATTAAGGATACTCACACCTCCAGATTAGTGGTGCAGCACAATGCATCAGTGATCATCCAAGTGCAACTAACAACGGGCAAAACTGCAATCCAAATTGTAGCTTGCTACAGATCACCTACCATGACCCAGGACCCCAATTCTGCATTTCTGGAGACACTGGGAAATATGAAGGTCCTACCAAACACCCTAATACTGGGTGATTTCAACTACCCAAACATTAACTGGGAGAACTACTCAAGTACTAACTCCCTTGCCCAACGCTTCTTAGAATTTATAAACTCAAATGCCCTGGATAAACTGGTCAACATCCCCACCAGAGGGAACATCACATTGGACCTGGTCATCACCAACATGGACAACTGGTGTTCCACACCTGACGTCAACCCCTCATTGGTTAGATCAGACCATAGACTAATCACTCTAGATATTCATATTCCACCCCCAACTCCAGTCAAGAAAACCACTGTGAAAAACTTTTCAAAAGCAAACTTCACGTTGCTTAAGACCGAGTTGGAAAGGTTCACAGCCCCCATGCCAATGGACAATGCTGTCCAAGCTCCTGAAACCTATACAAAGGCACTCTATGATCATCTGCAGGAATGTGTGGATTGTGCTATCCCAAGTAAAACCAAGACTCACTCCTCCAAGAAAAAGGAAGCCAGTCTGGTGGACCCCTGCCATAAACAGGCTCTACAATAGAAGGAGGAAACTAGTACAGGTAAGAGCAAAATCCCTAGAAGGAAAGACATCTCTGATCAGTATCAGCAAGAAACTACCATCCCTCATTAAATCATCCAAGGCGAGCTTCGAAAGAAAAATTACTAAGGACTCCCAAGATAACCACAAAGTGTTCTTTAGCTATGTCAAGAACCTAAGTGAAAACTCTCAGATCTGCTCTGAGTTTGTGCAGAATGGCACAAAATACACTGAACCGACTGATATTGCCAACATTTTGGCAGACAGGTTCAGTGCAAACTTCATACCCCACTCACCCCCTAAAGGGCCCATAACCATACCAGAAGAATGTAAGGCCCTGGCAATCACAGACACACAGGTTAAAACTGCCCTATCCAAAGCCAAAAATACAGCCTCAATGGGACCGGACGGTGTGCCAGGCTGTGTCTTACAAGAGCTCCAAAATGAACTAACCCCTCACCTAAACACACTGTTCAAACTCAGCCTCTCTACAGGCTATGTACCCACAGAGTGGCGCACAGCAACAGTTATCCCACTACACAAAGGTGGCACCACAACGGACCCTGGGAACTATCATCCTATAAGCCTGACTAGCCTGGTCTGCAAGGCTATGGAGCGAATCATCATGGAACTCATTAACAGAGACATTGGAAACCTCCAAACTTTGGACCACACCCAGTTTGGCTTTGTTAAGGGCAGATCATGCCTTCTAAACCTGGTGGACCTCTTTGAGACAGTTACCAAGGCATTAGATGAGGGTAAGGAGGTCCACACAGCCTACCTAGACCTTGCAAAGGCTTTCAACACTATTCCCTATTCTGGTATTATAGACAAACTCACCAACCTGAACATTAACCCCTACATCATGAAATGGGTTGCAAATTGGCTCATGGACAGAACCCACATGGTGAGAGTTGCAGACTCTAGGTCCAACTTTAAACTGATTACAATTGGCATCCCCCAGGGCTCAGTCCTAGTACCCCTCCTGTTCGGTATATACTTCTCAGAGGTATAGGCAAGCACAGGAGGACTTTGACTGACCAAGTTCGCAGACAACTGCAAACTAGGGGCCATAATTGATTCTCCGGCTGACACAGACACCCTCCAGAAGGGTCTCACTGAGACGGATACTTGGTGTCAAAATCATGGCCTCAAGCTGAATGCCAAAAAGTGCATAGTCATCCTCTTTGGAAAAAACAAAGAACCCGCAAACTACCACATAGGTGGTAGTCCCCTAAATACAGAAAAAGTAATAAGGGATCTGGGGACCCAAGTAGATAGCAATCTCTCCTTTGATAATCATATTGCCAAGGTGGTTAGAAAATTCTTCTATGTGGCCCACCTAATCTTAAAAGGGTTCTCATCTGGAACAAAGGAGGTTATTGTGCCTCTCTACTCATCACTTATTAGACCCATTATAGAATATAATGCCCCATTTGGGATGTACCTTACAAGACACCTGCAACAGCTGGAAAGACCACAAAAGTACCTCACAAAGAGGATTACTGGTCTCAAACAGGCGACCTATGCAGCCCGACTAAAGAAACTCCATCTGTACTCGGTTGCATACCACTTAATCAGAGGTGATCTCTGCTTGACATACAAGGCCATGTCCAACCCAGAATTGATGGATATGCTCCACCTAAAAAAAAACAAATCCCTGAGCGCCACATGCTCTAGGGATATAAACCTTACCACAACTATAAATAGAACATGCTGAAGGGATAGATTCCTGACCCAGAGACTCCCCATGCTTTGAAACAAGATTCCAATATACATCAGGCAGAGCCCCTCAGTAGCACTCTTCAAGAGGAACCTTGACGGGTGGATGGGAAACAGAAAATTTACCCCAGGGATCACTGCAGTAGCTCTGCTGGACAGAGGCACAGGGAACTAATGGCACTGCTGGTCAGAGGCACAGGGAACTAATCTAAGGAGGTGGCGAAAGCCAGCACACTCTGGCTAGGCTTATAAATGCCCTTGTGCAGATAGCCTTGTACTTACCTATGAACCTATGAACCTATAAGACCTATCACTTTATTTTGTGTCTTATAGATTTTTGTGGGAGATCTCTGTCTCGCTTACCATGCCACTAGAAACCCAATTGTTTGGACTTGCTGATACCATCATGTGTTTACTGCTGCAGTAGCCTTAGCAAACTTGATCATATCATTCTAAGCATATAACAGCCAGTCAGCTTCCAAAGGATCTGGGCAATTTCCCCACACCCATACCATGAGTCACTTCAAGGCAAGCTGACTAAAAAGAGAGCTTTTGTTATTAAACCCTTCAGAGCTTTCTTGCCACCGAAGAGTGTTCCTCTTGCAGGGTTTCAATGATCAATGATCAGCTAATGCTATCCACTGCAAGGCAGACAAGTTCACTTCATGAGAAAAACTTCCACATCTACTTGTTATAATAGAAACTGAACTTTTTCTTTAAAAATATAATCTTTAAGTTAGGAAAAAGTGCTTTTATTAATTGTCACTTAGATTAGTTTTGTGGGAAAAAAAGTTTTTTTTTTTAATTTAAAACTATTTTTTGAGGCATAAATTTTTCTGTTTTACTTTTGAGGGCTATCAGCCTTCCCATCGAATCACTTTTCTGCTTAACCATGGAAAAACCTACATGTTCCTCTGTTCTTCCTTCTTCCAGTCACAAAAAGAAAAAAATATAGTAAACAGCCCTTGCCCCCACAGCAGGCTGCTTAAGTGTGGATTGGTGATTCTGCCCTGGTTTCTGGTTCCACAGCACTCATCTTCTTCCTTGGCTTCCTGTGTTGCACTCCCCCCTATAACCACCATGGATCAGGAGTTAGACACTCCCTATGGCCATTTTATAGTCACAGTGCCCTCTAGTTTTCTAGCTACAGGATTGGTTCTTTAAATATTTTTGATTCTGAACAGACGCTAGGCAATCATGTGACTACTCCTGTAATTTGAAACTGGAATATAAAATGGTATGTTTTCTCAAATACTTTTATCTGATGACGTTTTCTAGTTTTAGAACACTCATCGTACATATTTTATTTTAGCTTGTATCAATAAAAGCTAGTGGATTTTACTATGACATTTTTTTCAGAGAACCTTTTCATTGCACCTGTGTTTTGTGTTACACACACCTGGTTTTAGTTTGTCTTTCTGCTTTCCTGGTTTATTTGTCCCAAAGTATAACTTTGGCTAGTAACTTTGAGGGATTCTCCTTTTCTGAAACTATTTCCAGAATGAATATTTGTTTTAGTGAGAATATAATGACATTTCTCAGTCTCTAAATTATTGGAATTTATTACTGCCGTATTTTCTTCAACTTACTCCAATTCTTCCTGTCCTTTCAGCATTGGAGAATATTTTTGTCACAGGCTGTAACAGGTCTGACAGTCAACCTGCTGTCTCAAAGAAAGTAGACAGCTTGAACAAAGTTTTCCAGTTGTATAAGTATGCATTTACTAATCCCAGATCAGACCTAGCAGCTATTGTTCTGTGAACCTACCTACTGCTACAATATACAGATCCCACTTCAACTGACAAGAATGGGAAGGCTTTTGATAGATTTGGAAAAGGTGTATTATAGCAATAACCCACGCCTGGGTGTGGGTATCTGAGATTACCCACGGTTGGCATGGTTTGATCCCTCGGGACCAAACAAAGACAACCGTGGGTAAATCCGCATTACACCCAGAAGTGGGTTATTGCTATTATACTATGACATTATATAAGAAAAGAAATAATTACTTTTCTTAAATAATGGCATTGTATAATGCCTCTTTGCTGCCCTTCCGCAGCTGTCTGGTATCCACGGCAGTTCTGATGTACTGCACATGCCTACGCAGTATATCAGAGCTGTGGCCAAAAGCAACGGAGAAAGCAAGATCTCCATTGCTTTTACTCTCTATGTTAAATGGGTTTAACATAGCGAGACAGCTTTAAAATAAGCAACGGAGATCTCCGTTGCTTATTTTAAAGCTGTCTCGCAATGTTAAACCCATTTAACATAGCGAGACAGGTTTAAAAAAAAAATCAACAGAGAAAGCAAGATCTCTGTTGCTTTTTACACACTGTGTCGCTATGTTAAAGGAGTTTAACATAGCGAGACAGCTTTAAAAAAAGCAACGGAGATCTCTGTTGCTTTTTTTAAACCTGTGTCGCTATGTTAAACTCTTTTAACATAGCGAGACAGTGTTTTAAACGAGACTTATACTAATGGAAAAAGTCCGGGCGACTGGACCTTTTTCCATTAGTATAAGTTGATTTACAACATGCACGCTGGCCAATCAGCGTGCACATTTTGGAATATTAATGGGGGGTCATGGTATAATCTTCTGCAATGCTTATTTTCAGAATTCTCAGTTGTAAAGCTGATATGTTATGTTTATGATATGTTTATGTTATATCCTCTTTTGAGAATATGAGGAATATTATGTCATCTGTTTCCTCTTCTAAGGAAAGGGCTTCTTTGTTTAAATAATTGCTTTGGGGTATCAGGTGGTTATCCACTATTTAAAATGTGCTCATGATTCTGCTGATTCCATTTCCAGAGTTTCTGCCACTGAAAATGTCACGAGGATATTTGCTTGTTGAATTTTCAAAACCAAAGAAAGTCAAAGCTGAAATTTTGAATTCTTAGTTTTTGGACCATCTGCTGCTGGGATCCCTACAAAACTGTAATGAGAGAGAGAGAGAGAGAGAGAGAGAGAGAGAGAGAGAGAGAGAGAGAGAGAGAGAGAGAGAGAGAAAGAGAAAGATTCAACTAATTTCAAAGATTTTCTGCTTTCTTTCAACAAGCTTGCCAAGGGGTTTAGAGATACCCCTACAACATTTGTCAAAAAGTAAAATAAACAACCACAGCATGCTGCTGGTAAGAAAACATTAAAAAATGGCAGTAAGGTTCCAAAAGGACATTCTGATTTGTCTGAATGACAAGCTACAAGAATCCCTTCCTTTCTGGCAAACCATTAATTCATCCAGAAAGTCTGACCCTCCATTTCTTTCCTTATCAAAATGTAGTTTCAGATGGATTTTGAAAGTAATCCATCAAGGTTAAAAATGTCAATGATAGTTTCTCCCTGTTTTTTGAGGGACTCCTCCTCAACCACCAGATCAAACTTCTCATTTCTCACCTGTCCTTCAGGATCTGCTTTTCCTGGATGAATGATTTTATTCAAGAACATTTCTGGTGCCAAAGAAAAAGATTCATGGAAATGAGATCTGGATCATTCCTTTGTATACCATTTGTGATTGTGCCCAAGTTTAAAATGTTATCCCTTGTTACCTCTCCTCCTCCATTTGAGTTTTCTGATCAGCTTCATATGCAAAGACGTGGAAAGACTTAATATAGAACTTAGCAGTCAAAACACAGGGAACCTCTAGACAATAGCCCCATCTCAGTTTGGAATAGTCAAGGGCAGGTCATACTTACTCAACCTGATGGATTTTTTTGAAATGGTCACCAAATCAATGAATGAATGTAAAACAGTAAGCAATACATTCCTCAATATGGCCAAAACTTTTGAAACAATTCACCATGCAGGCATAGTGGAAAAGTTAAATAACTGGGAGTAAACTCCTATGTCACCAACTGGATTTCCAACTGGCTCACAGATAGGGCACAGATAATCAAAATATGGGAAATTACCTCCACAAAGAGACCAGTTACTAGTGAACTCCCTCAGTTTTCTGTGCTGGAACCTCTCCTGTTTGGCATCTACTTTTCTGAAGTAAAAGCCAGCACCAAAGGGTTCTGGCTGACTAAGTTTGTAGATGTCTTTGAATCCCCAAATGACTTAAGTCATCTTGCAACAAGGTTTGTCCCAAATAAATAACTGGCGTCAGTATCATGGTCTGAAACTAACTGCCAAAAGTGCATTACTGTATCCTTTGGGCAGAGATCTATCCCAGAGAATTACCACATTACACCCCCTAAGAGTTGATCTAGTTGTTCGGCATTTGGGAATTATGTGGACAGTGACCTAACTTTTGACTATCATGTGTCTATTATTGTAAGAAAGTCAAATATTTCACATGTTATAAACAAAGGGATTGTGTCTAGATCTGGATATGTCATTGCCCCCTCTGTACTCAGCCCTCATTAGGTCAATTATTCATTATAATGCCCCCTTTAGTATGTATCTGTCTAGACACATACAACAAACAGAACACCTACAGAGATACCTTACTAATGGGAAACAACATATACTTGGACAAACTCAAAACCCTGTTACTATATTCAGTATCCTACAGACTGATAAGAGATGACCTGTGTCTGACAAACAAGGCATTCTCCGACCCATTACTGATGCATTTATTGCACATCAGGAAGTCAAATGGGATCAGAAATATATAATCTTCTGCAACATCAACAGGATAGTTTGGAGAGACAGGTATATTTTACCGTGAACTTAATTCACAAAAACAAAAAATATTATGAAAATCAAAACGAAACACTTAGGAAACAGTTACACCATAAAGACCATTAAACTTTTCTTTTGGGTCTATGTCAGAACACCAAAAAATCAAAAATCAAATGTTCACATGAGTGAATAATCAGGAACTCAAAAACTCTATTGTGGGGGGCACAACCGCTAAATATATATTCCTACTCTGAGATCGAACTACATTGAGGAAAGGGCAAATATACTGATCTTCACTGTACTGCGATCCAAAAAACTAAATATCGAAGTCCTGATTATTTGCTCATGTGAGCATTCGATTATTTGATTTTTTGGTGTTCTAAAGTAGTCCCTTTCTTTTTATTCTGGCACCTCGGCCATTCGCCTTCCAGGAATAAAATCACAGTACAAAAAGGTCAACTTTATATACTCAGTGCTCATCAATTAATTAAACAATTAATCAATTAGAAAAATTAATTTTGAAAAATCACACCCAACTTTTTAAATAAACCATATCATATTCATCCAAAATTCATTAAATGTCTGCATAATAAATCAACAAATGAATAATTCATTAAATAAATACATTTTTACATAGACACATGAATTATAAAGTCATGCATTATAAAGTCATAAATTATAACGTCAAATTGGCATCTAAATTCATCCTCCTAGGGTGTAATGTCCTATCATTTAATATGATTTTACATTCCAACCTGTTTAATTCCTCCCTAAAATGTCCTCCCCTTGGTAAATGAGGTTGGGCTAAAATACTAAAAAATAGACTATCCCTAAACCCACCATGTGCTGCTGAAAAATGTTCTGCCACAGGGCAGTTCAAATTACCCCTTCTAATATCTCCCAAATATTCTATAATTCTCAGTTTAACTTTTTGCTTGGTCTGTCCAATATACCATTTTGTATACAGACACCCACATCCAATGACATAACTCACCCCATGAGAGTCACAATTGAACATTTCCCTGGCCACATATTTTTTACCATTGATCTTCTTTCCTGTTAAGTTCTCAATTTTATTACATACTTTACAGTTTCCACATGATTGAGCTCCCACCCTTTCACCCTTATGTGTAAAAATATTTTATAGTGAATACTGGGCTAAGGAACAGACTCCCCATCCACATAAAACAAAGTTCATACCTGTCCATTTTCAAGTGCAGCTTAGATATATGGATGGCAAAGAGAACTTTTACTGCAGGACTGCCTCATGTACTACTAATGAACAGATGTAGCTTCTAAATGCTTTATTCCATGCATGGGTTCCCCCAGATTATTTATGCTATGATCCCAGTTATTCTCTTTAAGGGTAATATATAGTTATTGACCATGGGATGGGTAAGGTCACTCTAAAACCAAGTGGGATATGTTATTTTGAGCTCAATAAGGAAAATTGGCTAGGCTAAAAATGGCCTACAAGGTCAGCTAGCCTAGTTCTTACCTATGAACCTATAAACCTATAAGATGATCTCATGGTGCCTCATGTTAAATATGGAGAGATACATTGGGGCAGAATAGAAACACAATGATAATCCCTTGTCTCAAGAAGAAAATAAAAAATCCCAACAAGAGTAGTCTCTGTATTATATTTATACTTGAAATCAGACTGAAGAAGTCATAGATGTGATAAACCCTTAAACTGGAATTCCGAAATATGTGAACATTCATTTCAGGAACATTACCAACTACTGGTAGCTTTGAGAAATATGTGAACATTCATTTCAAGAACATTACCAACTACTGGTAGCTTTGAGATTGATCTATAGTTTCAATATCTAATTCAACATTATTAAGAACTTCAGTAAAACAAGTTTTCATTAAAAAGGATGGAAAAATTTCATCCCTGAAAGACAACATAACTATATGGTTAAAAATGGTTATGTATGGTTATATGGAAAAAAAATCCCCAAAACAAGATGTATCAAGCCCGGTAGGCCATGAATCTAATCCATAAGTCATGGAATATATCCTGAAAACTAGACAGATAAACTTGTTTGATCAGGAATACTAAACTAAAGAAAAGACAACAGAGTCTTAGCCAGACCACTGGCCACCACAGTATTTGGAGATGATGCAAGCAAGCTTAGTAGTAAAGTATTGAGCAGCAAGTAAGTATTCTTCAATATAAAAACACTGCAAGGTGGCAAAATAGGCCTAGCTGGGATACCTACTAACCACCTGGAAGAGCACTGCCAGTTGATTTGCCATTGAAGGTATCTCCTAAGACAAATATAACTATTTCTTCTGGGTGACTTAAGCCTGATAGAGGGACAGATGCTCATTTAGCATAAGTCTGTACCCAAGCAGGCAAGTATAGCAAAATATGTCATGCTTCACAAGAGATGGCTTGCACCTGTCACCCCTAGGCTTTCGAATACTGGCCAAGGCTCTTGCTGCCCCCATAGTGCCTTTTTTAGGCAAGGCTCAAAAATCAAACCCACCTCCATAAACAGCACAAATAAAAATGAGGGTTAAATTATCCAGTTCATTACAATAGTTCTTGACCAACATATTCATAAATTCTACTCCTTGATGGTCAAAGAGACAAAGTAAGTCTTTATGGAAACCAGAATTTACAATCAACCCCAAAGGGTAACGCCATTGCTGAAGCCCTTTAGGCACTTGCTGCCTACGTATGCATTCATTAAGATATTGAACTTCCAACTGCAACTTTTTATAGCGAAACAGTTTCAAATCAAATGTTTTCAAATTATTAACCAAATTGCTTACGGTACTGTCATTGTTTGAAGCAGGAGAGGCAGTTAAATTATTAATAAAACCACCAGTAAAGTCCTGTAGCCATTCGTTTAAATTAGGAACGGCAAAAGATGTACTCACAGAGCCATTTCCATTGTGGTTTAAGGCATTGTTGGCATTGTTGCTATTAGATTTTAAAGCCGCCCGGCTCCCACCAAGTTATGTTCATTTAGTGGAACACGAGTGTTCAAAGGTACCGAACACTCTGATGGTCCATTAGGTCCATTAGATAAACTAGACGAAGAGCCCCCTACTACTACAAGTCCTTGATCCTGTGATCCTGAGGAGCCCTGCTGCAGCCTAGAGGGAGCTTGTTCCATGGATGTCGGAAAACCAGAAGTCAGGGTATTTCCGGATTTATGAGGTAGAATATCGGCAACTTGAGACGCTAGGTTTTCTACCCGTTGTGTTAGCAAATTAATTAAATTAGCTCTAAATTGTGGATAGCTCAATGAAGAACAATATAGGTGACCTTTCTCAGTTTGTATTCAGGAGAGGTAGGAATTTGAAAATGTTATTAGAGAGTGGCCCACCTAGAGTATATGGCCCCCATTGTGGTATGTTTAAATGCGGGTCATGTAGATGGTGTAAATACATAAAAGTAACTAAGCAGGTTAGCATAGGGAATACGCATCTTCCCATTAAGGGTAAATACAACTGCAACACTATGGGTGTTGTTTACCTAGGAGTATGTACCTGCTGTCCAGCATTTTACGTAGGTCGTACTGAAAGGCACTTGAAAAATAGAATTTTTGAGCATATTTACGCAATAAATAAATTACATTTGAATAATGCTCTTGCTAGACATATTAATTCTAACCCTTCACATGAATTTAATTTTGTAGTGTTGGAAAAAGTAATTGAAAATGAAAGGGGTGGTCCAAGTGATTTAAAATTAGATGAGAAGGAACTAGTATGGCAAATAAAATTGAATGCAGCTACAATGCCAGGTTTAAATGAAGCTATTTCATTTAAAAGTATTTTAAAATTGAGGGCTTTGTTGAGATGATGAATTGTTTAATATGTATGTCTTTATTTTTGAACATATATATATATATATATATATATATATATATATATATGTATTTGAACTATGTTTGTAATATATTAGTAATGTTTATTATGTTTTATTTCTCAATGGTTATAATTTTGGGCGTGGGTCTTTTTAATTGTGGGCTTGTCCCTTGTATTGTTCCATGATGTCACAGCTTTGATTATGTATTTAAAGGACATTTTATTCATTTGTTATTTGTCTGAAGAAGTTTGCTGAAATAGTAACCGAAAGCGCTAATCCTACTCAGTTCCTCTGTGTGTTTTATTCCTTTTTGTTTTTTACATAAGTTTATTTGGTGTTTTTGGTTTTCATTTTTTTATATTGCCAAAGTAGTTAGGAAATCCTTCTATGTGGCTCATCTAATTACTAAAGGGTTCGCATCTAGAAATAAAGAGGTTATAGTGCCCTTCTACTCGTCACTCATCAACCCATCATAAAGTACAATGCCCCATTTGGGATGTACCTCACAAGACACTTCCAACAGCTGGAAAGACCACAAAAGTACCTCACCAAGAGGATTACTGGCCTCAAACATATGTCCTATGCAGACTGACTGAAAAAACTCCATCTGTACTCAGTGGCATATCGCTTACTCAGAGGTGATCTCTGCCTGACTTACAAAGCCATGTCCAACTCAGAATTGATGGACATGCTCCACCTAAAGAAATCCAAGTCACTGCGAGCCACATGCTCTAGTGAGCTAAATCTCGCCACAACAATAAATAGAACATGCTAGAGGGATAGATTCCTGTCACAGAGACTCCCCATGCTTTGGAACAAAATTCCTATCTACATTAGGCAGAGCCCCTTACTAACACTCTTCAAGAGAAACCTTTACGAGTGGATGGGTAACAGAAAATACACCCCTGGCATTACTTCATTGGCTCTGCTTGACAGAGGGTCAGCTACTTAATCAATGGGGCAGCAAAAGCTGACACACTCTGGCTAGGCTTATAAATGCCCTCGGGCAGATAGCCTAGTACCTACCTATGAACCTGTGAACCTATGTGGTCTTACCTTTATAACATGTTAAAACATTGAGCTCAAATTCTACCATAGCTGGCACAAAATGGACTGGAAGTCTTGGTTCTCAGAAAACAAGAAAGGCAATCAAGGTCCTATTATTGACTCAACTATCCTTTCAAAATTCTTAGCATTGTGCTCCTGTAAATGTTGATGTAGGGTAGAAATAATGACTCAGACGTCATTTGGCTCTGATTTCAGCAATAGTCTACAAACACAACTTGAAACGGTTGTATCATAGGTTCATAGGTTCATAGATTAGTACTAAGCTAACTGCCCTTGTGAGCCATTTTAAGCCTAGCCAATTATCCCTTGTGAGATTCAAACCCTGCACCTTGTGTTTGTAAGGCAAACACCTTAACCATTAGGCCACCCTCCCAACATAAAGCACATCAGGCTATGGCCAGACAAAATGAAACAATACACCACCAAATCACTGATCACACCCCAAAACTTTAATACCAACTCTGTTATATGTACAAACATATGGGTAGAGGAGAAAACACACTTGAGAAAACACAAATCCCTTCATAACACAAAGGAATTCTTTAACAAGAATTAATATCACTTTGCCTGCACAAATGATGAAACTTCCTAGTATTAATTGTCTAGTGATGATTTACAAGGGACAAAGACATCAGTAAAATCCCGAGGAAAGATCCTTGCACTAATTTGTGGATGGCAGACAAAGGTATTAATAGGCAGTTGCCACTTCCATGACATACTCAAAAGAACTATTAGCTACAGTCATAACCTCCTTCAGCTGAAAGATAGTATTATGAAAGATGGCAAGCCCACTGCCAGACTTACTAGTCTTATGGTACTGCATAAGTTTAAAACTGCAGAGGGCAAAATGGCTGCAAAAATAGGCCTACATTCAGCATCAAGTAAGGCTTTTGTAATGAGTGCTCGATCAGTATTGTGGAGGTTGCCCAGCATACTTCTGGATTTGCTCATGACAAACATGGTAATGAAATACAGTATCCTAGTCAGACGTGCAGGAGGAAATGGGCTAAAGGGATCAGTAGAGTCATGCTGCAGTTTTGCATTGCAAGTGTAAGTGACATTTTTCACCCCACAGGGAATGTTAACTTTGACCAGTATTGAACCATACTTATAGCCTGTATGTCCCTGATACCAATGATATTGAACACCTGCTTTGTGCATCTTAGCAATATCCATCTTCCTGCAGGTAGAAATAATACTAGAAGATAGTTAGGAAAGGACAGAAGGATTTAGGGTAAACAAAAGATCTCTATTCTGTCAGAAACCCATGATCAGACAAATGAGCAAAGAAGTCTTAGTTAAATAAATAAAAAAATAAGCAATAAAACAGTAAAAACAACAATAATAAAAAATGAAAACAACAGAATTCCAAGATGTCGGCCGTCCAGTGAGCACCCTTTCCACGAAGCTCCTACTCAAAAATCAGTAAAATCAGTTATTATTGACATATTTTTACAACCGAGAATTTCAGACTTCAGCAGTATCGTTTTGTAACTCTTAACAGAAAACTAAGATCTGGAAACCATTCCTGCATAGGGTTCACTGGATCAAAGAAAGTAAATATATCCTAAGTCTCCAAGGGTATCATACCTCATGCAAGCAACATTGCCTCAGGCCTAAACGCTCTACTAGGTTCAACAACCACTTGAAATGTCGAAGGATAAAGATAACATGGAAATTTAAATTAACAAAACAAAGCTATCTGCATTAGCTTCACCAGAAAAAGACGTTTCATCTAAGAGACTAACACCTAATAAGCAACAAGAACTAACAAAAATTTGCGCAAAACAGAAGTAGGACTCGAGCCTACAAATGGATGAATTAAAAGAAGCCCTTCTGCCACTCCAACGGGCAGTTCAAGGTTTCTCCGACCAACTAGCAACTTTTGGCAGTAAAATAAACCAAATAATAGAGCGCATGGACACATTAGAAGGGAAAGCGATCTCTAATGAACATCAAATTGCCCTGATAAAAGAAGAAATAAAAGAGAAAAGTTCCACACTGGCTGATATCCAACAGAATATTACAGACCTTAAAGCGTTAGAGCAGGAGAAACAATATACTGATTAGGGGAGTGCCCGAAACTTTTGATCACAACCAGTTATCTAATGTGGCACAAATGATCTTTGAACAAATACTTCAACTGGACACGAGTGCTTCTAACATAATCATAGAAAGAGCACATCGAGCCTTTTACAAACGTCCTAACTCTGACACACCTAGACAGATCTACGTGAAGTTATTGAAATTCCAAGACATCCAAAAAATCCTAACTGCAGCTAAAAAACTAAAACAGTTCACATGGAAAGGAAATAAAATATCTCTCTCACAAGACTTACCAATGGCTATTAAAGAAACGTGCCAAAAGCTGGCACCATACTGTGCTGAACTAATTAAGTGCAAAATTAAATTTCAAATGCGCTACCCAAACAGCTTAATATTCTTAAACAATGAGGTTAAATACACAGTTGATCCCCCAAAGAAGCAAGAACCATCTTTATTAAATGCTTTGGTAATGCCACTGAATAAAAGCATTCAAAGTTGCAGCAATTGCATGTCGCTTACTTTAATTAAGACTCTCCCAAAGAAGCAAGAAGCATTTCTTTTCAATTGCTTTGGTAAAGCCCCTGAAAAGAAACAATTAAAAGTTGCAGTAAGTACCTGTCGCTAATTCTAGTATCAGACCCGATTATAAGGTACCAGAAGTTAATCAGAATGTGGAAGTGAACGGACTGGAACAACAGTTCTTCTTTGCCTGTAGACAGCAAATAAAGAAACAACTTCCACTGTTACTAATTAACTAACTTCCCCTTTTTCAAGCTCAAGAAAACTAAAGGGCTTTGGAAGACCAAATATGCAAGAAATCAACAGATTTTAAGGGCTATCACCACAGTGTAAATGCTTCGAGAAATGTCATCCGAAGTAGAGACAGGCTAAATCCTAGGGAATATAGCCAGGAAATAATATCTCAAAAGACCTTAGGGGTATTGCAAAAATAAGCAGGTCTATACTTACATTAATCTGTTCTCATCGAAAATGAGGGAACGTTGTGTGCAACACCCCTATGTAGAGTCACAGGTGAAATTTAAAGCCGTTAATCTCTGCCTTTCTTCATTAATGACTGTGACAAATGACAATTCTACTGTTAATTCATAGAATGAGAAATGATATATAACTAGTAATTAGCTTTCATGGACAAGTAAATAGATACTCAAAATATTTGTTAATGCATGATAAATAGGACAATGGTTCAATCTTGTTGAACGCAACCCAGACTGTTCGTGTAAGCAAAATGCTGGTAAAATGTGTTCATTGTTAATAACTGTTACTAACATTTCAGAAGTTTCTCTGGAATAGAAAGTTACCTTGGTTTGTAAATTCATGAAAGCATATAGATTCTGCTACTAGCTAAACAATTTTTTCAAATTAGGAGTGTAGTGGAACTGTAGGTAGGGTAATTAGGATAGCCAATTTAGGAATAGTGTATTTAATGTATAGGTTCTGATGTTGTTAGAAAGGTAGGAATAATATGTAACAACACTACT
Organism: Protopterus annectens; assembly: GCF_019279795.1. Classification (NCBI taxonomy): domain Eukaryota; kingdom Metazoa; phylum Chordata; order Ceratodontiformes; family Protopteridae; genus Protopterus; species Protopterus annectens. The sequence goes on from NC_056746.1 coordinate 593,442,915, forward strand.
AGGGTTGGGAGGGTGGCTTAATGGCTAAGGTCTTTGCCCTACAAACACAAGGTGCAGGGTTTGAGTCTCACAAGGCGTAATTGGCTAGGCTTAAAATGGGTCACAAGGACAGTTAGCTTAGTATTAAACTATGAACCTATAATCTTCACATCATATTCAAACAGTGCTTGCTTAACAACTGACCTTGCAGTGATCGCACAATACCAAGCCCTTTTGAGTGAGGGGGGAAGGTGGTTAGGCACAGGTTTAATAGTGAAGGGCCATGGGGCTACTACGCCAAGAATATCTTTTTTAGAACTCCTTAATCTCGAACTGGGTAAAGAAATCATTCGGGTAATATACCAGTACAAAATAAATACACTGAGATGTAAACCAGACAACATAAAATCCAATGAGTAATGGCCCTGTGTACTATTGATTCCTGGAACGTGAGGGGAGTACAGGACAAAAAAAAAAGGGAACCTGATGCTACACCTAATCTTTAAATCAGTGGCAAATGTATCATTTATACAAGAAACCCACATGCTGAAAGATGAATGGTTAGGAACACTCAACAGAAACTGGATTAAAACTATAATAGCGGCTGGGGATAGTACCAACTCTAAGGGTGTAGCCATAATAATTAAGAAATCATTTCACTACACAATTACGGAATTTGACTCAGCCACAATAGGAAGGTGGTGTTATTTTGTAGCGTCGGATTTGGTGAAAGATGAACCAACATTATTCCTAAATATATATGGCTCTTGTATAAGGCAACAAAACTTTATATTAGAAATATATAACATTCTATTTAAGTTCCCTGACTATATATATATATATATATATATATATATATATATATATATATATATATATATATATATATATATATATATATATATATATATATTAGGCGGTGATTGGAATGCAGTTATAAATCGTAACTTGGATCGTACAAGTAACCCCATATCTCAAAACCTGCAAGCATCTACGGCTATAAATTAATTAATGATGGATTTCTGCTTGATAGACCCCATATCGTTTGATGAGGGATAAGGGGGGAGAAAAAACATTTATACGTACTACTCCAAATGCCACAACACCTGGTCAAGGATTGACTTTTTCCTAATCTCTGAAGTATTAACAAAAGGGGAGATCACATTTCACTCAGATCCCAGGTATCTATCAGATCACTCCAAAATCACTCTAAAAATTGGTAGGGCTAAATTTTGCACTTTGAACACCCAGATCAGGAGCCAATGGACCCTAAATAATAACCTACTTACCAAATCTGAAGTAAAGCAAGAAATATCAGCTATCTTGGCAGAACTAGGTTGTAATATGGACAATACAAACTTCCCATTTGATGTCCAGTGGGCTGCGTGCAAAGCCACACTAAGGGGAGTCCTCATTCAAAAGGCAGCCTATTTTAAGAGAATAAATAAGGAAAAAGAAAATAATTTGGTGGCTGAACTTAAAAAACTTGAATATATCGAGCTGAATAACCAAAACCCTGATATGGAAAAAAAAATTCATAACATACAAAGACAACTTATAAAATTATACCAACACAACTATTCTATGCATGAACTAAGAAACATTACAAAATATTCAGAATGGTCACAACTTCCTTCTAGAATATTAGCAAGAATAATCAACAATAGACAGGAATCAATTAAGATAGCACTCATTAATTATCAGGAGAAGATATATGTCAGACGCCCAAATAGTAGATGTCTTCTATCAAATCTACTCAGAACTTTACAATATGGATCCCAACAACCCTCAGATGATGAAATCAAGGCCTTTCTCAAGAAAATCACCTTTCCCAAATTAACGGAAAGTCAGAAAGATATTATCAATGCCCCTTTCAAGGAACAGGAAATAAATGATACCATAGCAAATCTAAAACCAGGAAAGGCTCCTGGTCTTGATGGTTATACTTCTGAATTCTATAAGGCATTTAACCATAAGTTGACCCCTATTCTCCTAAAACTATATAACTGTATTAAACTAAATGGTATTGTTGACTACTATATAAATAGTTCCAAAACAATTCTCTTGACAAAAAATAGCTTAGATAAGACCAATCCACAAAACTTTAGGCCAATATCAATAATGAATATAGATGTTAAAATTATATCTCTAATAATGGCATGTAGACTCCAAAAAGTGTTGCCCTCCATAACATCTCCAGAACAAGTTGGATTCATGGCTAAGAGGCAAACATGTGATAACACTTTAACTTTGGATGCTATGATGCACCTATTCAAGAATGACAAAACAGTGAGATATTCCCTAACCTTAGATGCTTCTAAAGCATTTGACAGGGTAAGTTGGAACTTCTTATTTAGGGTTATGGGTAAATTTAGCATTCCCAATTATTTTATTAACCTGATTAAAACCCTTTGCAGTAACTCAATCACATATCTATATATAAACAAAATTCCATCAAAACCTATCAGACTAAAGAATGGAACAAGACAGAGTTGCCCCCTATCCCCCTACCTTTTCAACCTCTATATAGAACCACTGTTTTTATACATTTTCCAAGCCACATTTCACTCCATCCCCAAACTCCTGAACACCAAAATCTACTACTCAGCATTTGCAGATGATTTGAACATTTATTTTGAATGACCGTACTCTGATTTAAACAAATTAACAAATACCATTGAAAAATTCTCAGTAGTTTCCAATTACAAAATTAACATGGAAAAATCTCACATATTCCCTATAAACCCCACCTATCATAAAGAAGTTATTTTTTACAGAAGCACCCTTCAAAATAGTATACTCACAGAAATACCTAGGGATCCAATTTGAACATAACTATGTTTCCATGCTCCAAAATAACTTCAAAAGTATGGTTAAATATTCTGCAAGATTTACACAGGGCAACATTTGAAACTACCCCTATTGTCCAAAGCATCAACCATCAAAGATGAACGTTTTACCTAAACATCTATACCAACTTAACACATCAAACCTGATAGTCCTAAAAAACCTCTTTCAAACAATACACAAAGAACTGGCAAAATTTGTATGGTCTCCCAAATCGGTCAGAATAAGCTACCAAAAATTAATATACCCTAAGTAAAAAGGTGGTCTGAACCTACCAAATTTTCACTTGTACTACCAGATCATATGTGCTAACAGGATTATTCAAATATCTCAATATACCCACTTCAATCATGCTTGGTCTCCCCCTGGATAAGATTATGGCATGAGCACCTAGTCAGTAATAACTTAAACTCGAAAGCTCTTCCCTTTTTAACTGAAGCTAGCTTAAGAAATTCTAAAATAAATAACATTCTAAAACAAAGAGTAAAGACTTTCCAGGATTTAATTAAGTCCCTGGACTTAAATAAAACACTTCCTCTCCTCCAACCTCTACACCTTAATCCCAACATGAGAATAAATAACACCATGCTCAACCTTTCGGGCTATCCGCTTATTAAAGAATTCATGATATGGGACAGTCATAAGCATGTAGGTAAGCCAATGCATGAATTGAGAAAAGAACTAAAGCTGGGGTTTAAATATACTGTTATACTATGGCAGATTAGGTAACTTATAGCACCGATAATCAGGAATACCCTTATTATTGAAAGAGAAAGGACTAGAGCTGCAGCTATTATTAACAGTCAAAGCAGCCAAAAAAATATGATATGAAATGCTTATAAAATAATTGTGGCTACTAGATATCAGGGCAAGATATTACTCTCAAACTATTGGAACCAGATGGTACCCAAATTCACTCAAGACCAGAAGCTCAGGGCAATTGAGTCCACCATCAAATCAACCCCTTTAAAAAAAACTCATGTACACCCATTTAATGATCAATAACAATTCATACTTTACCCCCAATATCTTAAACAGATTTAACCCAAATGTCTCCCCAGCATGCTCCTGTTGTTCCTTTCCACAAGCAGACCTAATACATGTACTTTGGTTTTGGAAACACACTCATAAACTTGGGTGCTCTCTTAGAGTTCACCTTGAAAAAATGGGCTACCAGAAATCAACCTTATCCTGGGAACTAGCATTCCTTCATATCACTGACGTGAAATTTTCCAAACTAAACTACCATGCACTTATCACTCTATGCTTATTGTTTACATTCTATATAACCAAAAATTGGTTAGACCACACCAAGCTATCCTGGAATGGTTTTAAGAACTTAGCAATCAAACTTATATCCTCACACAAACTTTTTATTGGCAACATAAATAAACAAATGTACTACCAGAAATACTGGAAACTCCTTTTTGACATCATCTTAATGGACTAACTTATAGGTAAAAGGAATAACCTGCCAACGTTTAACCAATTATAAGCTACAAAAGTGTATTTATAAATTCACCAGTTTAGACACTTGAGCCCAAATTCCTATTTTCTTTTCACAAGTTAGACACCTATCTTGCAACACATCTGAATGATTTTTTTCTGTATGGAACTGATAGTAGTGGTTTGTGCGATCCTATCCACCCGTTTTCTTTTTGTTGTTATATAGTTTTGTAAATATGTATATATGTTATAGATGTTATTATGAGAACTACACGGATCATATGATTATTAAGAAAATGTTTGTGTACTATTACTTTCAGTATGTACTAAACAGTTACTGTCTGATATTCTCTGTTTGAAAATAATAAAATGCTATTTGATAAAAAAAAAATGAAGATAACACTTCATAAATCTTCAACACTTGCATAATTCAGCACCCACATTACAGGCCCCTGAATCAACACTCCAGTTCACAGACTACTACTTTTCTCAATCAGGCTCCACACTCTGGGAATCAATCCTACCCTATATTAAAGACTCGCCTTTGCTAAGGACACACCTTAAGATAATGGCTAAATTCCAATCCAACATTTCTAGTCTCATTACTTAAATTCACTTTTACAACTGCGGTGGTGGTGCTGCGGTAGCATTGTCGCCTCACAGAAAGACGTTGTCTGGTTCAATTCTCAGCTAGAGCATCTTCGGTGTGGAGACATGTGTGAATGGGCGTACCTAGATTGAAGTTTGTGCATCAGGGCTGGCAACTCGGCACGTAAAACTCTACTGCCAATCATTAGGGACCGGAGTTCCGCTGTGGCGACCCCTAACCGGGAAAAGCCAAAAGACACAACAACAACAACTTTGCCAACCTTTAGTCTGTCATCTATCTCCTATCAACCATATCTCTTTGCTCATGTGCCTCTATAACTTCAGTATATTTACATATGTATATATCTGCTGCAGCCTAATGAACAAAGTGCAGATTCCAAATGTTCTTTCTCAACAATTGCACAAAGTTGTAAATACATCATTGTTTAATCAAAAAATGCTCTTTTTCTCAAAACACACTTTAATTTGATGTTTTTTTGTGAAATTGCATTATACCATTCTCCTGTTTACTGTATTTGCTATTGTGCTATATTCCCCAGTGTGAGAATAAAATTGTTTTTTTGTGATCAGTGCTCTGCCCCAACCAACAAATTTAAATACAATAAACAAAATAAACAGAGTAACAATGAAGTACAAAAACGGTGAGCTTGCCCTAAGGTATAAAATGATTCTATACCTTAGATGCATAAATATAATAATGTAGATGTGTAATTCATAGGCTGACAATGCTGAGAATTGAGAAATAGGTGACAAATCTGATGCTACAGTGAACCAAAGTACAAAAATAATAAAATGAAAATTACTTTATAATGCATCTCAATTCCAAAAGTGACAACATAGTAATAGCCTAATCATTCTCATCAGGCAAAACTAAGGTCTACTAGTCATATCAATGTATATGTCCCAAGAGTTCAAATCATAACACAGAGAGATCCATATTTCCTGAAATACTTCTATATCTCTATCACTTGAGTGGTACTATAAGCAGGATATGTGAACATAAATTTTTCATGTTATGGCCAATCAAAATCTAGTTAAGTTAACAAATATAATATCATCAGGTAACTAACAAAGCTGGTTAGGCTCTAGTTCTACTGACAGCTTAGAGTAAATCAGCCACTCCTGAACTAAACAGTGGCAAAAAATTTACAAGAAAGGAATGCTAGGCAGGTAAATAAAAATTAATAGTATAATCCTTAGATCACATAATGCAACCCCCCCCCCTCTTTAAACTGGAGGATTGTAGGATGATAAAACATTTCAACTCTACAAATTTGATGACAAACAAGTAAGTGTTAGATGGGTTTTCAAATAAAAATAGTTTATGACTAATGATAAAGTGATGGAACAATTCAGTTCACGTCACTAAACAGTGAATAACAGTAGTTAAGGCAGCTATAAATTCCAGCAATGCATGCTGTAGAACTATGATAAAAGATTGAGTTAAACAGAATTTTGACCAAAATACATCAGCTTATTTCCAAGCTTACAACAATAAGAGTTCTGCCAAAAGTTAACTGTAAACCTCCACATATGCTCCACAAATTTAATAAAATGTTGAAAAGAGTCTTGTTTAACTCTAGCACAGCGGAAATGCTTGCAGGTTTAATGGTAACTACTAATTTGCTGGTAAGCTTGTTAATAAAGTAAAGCTCAGAATTTAACTGTTACTGTCCTGTTAAACCCTTTAGAATGGACCTAAGCTGTCAAACCAAACGCCTTCATAACACAAAGGACTTAACTATCCATCTTAACAAATTCTTAGGGAAATGTCTTGCAGAGGCAATTTTGTAAATATTTGGTGTATTGAAAGTCTAGTGTCTCTACAGAATTCCAGTGCTCAGGGATACCTGTAATGCATACATTTTAGAAGTATGCATGGTATCCATTGCAACTACTGGATTTAAACAGCTTGCAAGCATACCGTACAGGAAAGCTCCCAAAATGCACATCCACAAAATATGTGGAAAAACAATCATTAAGACAGATTTTGTTGGGTGGACGCCCCCACTCATTGTCCATGTAGGGTATTTTGCTCTATGCTCTCTTACGTAGAAATGCTATCTCATTGTTTACACAACAAAAGTTACACAGCATCAGGGAAAAGAGAAAACACCTGTTAATAGTAAACTCACAGTAGATCCAAAACAGTGTTAAAGCATTTCAGGAGCTACTACTTTGTGGAATCTCCCTGAGGTCCTGAGTTTAAGGGGGTCGACAATTAAATATATGTAGTGCTCCCAAATGAATGAGCTTTCAAATTAATCACTTTGAGACAGGGACAACAAAAACAAAATTCTAGATCCTTGCATTTTAAATTGTGCTGTGATATTTTTTCTGAAGAATATGAGGTGTAGAAATTGAAGTATTCTATAGAAAATGGCAAACAGCTGTTGAGACAATATTATGCTTGAACATTTAATTTCTTCTAATTTAGAAAGATTTTTAATTGTATTTGTTAGTAAGGGGTTACAGTTTATTAAGAATATTATTTGTACCAAAAAAGAACAGCTGTAAAATCAGGATCCATTTGACTGGTACAACTTTTATCTTTATGTAGGGTCAACATTTATATTTAAATGTGACTCACCTGTAAATTCTGATGACTATGAAAGTGAAAATGAATCAGATGTTGACAAATGATCTGCTGCATTCAGAACATAAACTGCCCTCCTGTGACTGAACTTGCTGTGACAAGAAAGTAGATTACCTTTGCCCCAACAGTTTCATATGTTTTGCTACCTATTAATTGTTAGAATTGGAATTTCTTGGTACAATCACCTGGAAATAAATCACAAAGTTACCTTAAAGAGTTGCCTAGAGTCCATTCACTAATGGTTGGCAAAGTGGATAAAGAGGTGTTATTTCCTGGTGACAGGTTAAAGGCTTTCAATGTAGCTAGTCCATTGTTGACTGCATTTGAATAAACAATAGGCAACAGCAGATAGATGGCATAATATTTCCAAAGATGATAAATGAAGACCAAACAGGATTTGTCAGGGGTAGACAATGTCAAGCAACTTGACTGTGTATTCTCCCTGTCTCCACAGATAGATGATCGGTCCAATGGAATACATAAGTGAAAACCACAGATTTTTTGAAATATACTTACAATGTTTTTCATGATAACCTTAATTATTTGGATATTATCATTCAAAATAAACATGGGAGCTTTAAATCTGAAATTTATAGGAAAGAAATATTCTCTAACTCTTACTTGCACTTTACAAGTGTACACCCGTTTCCACAAAAAAGAATTATAAAGGGGCAATATGTTAGGGCCAGTAGAATGACCTCGGAAGAGGGAGATTTTTGTGGTGAATTTGACCTATTGGAAAAGCTATTTAGAGAAAAGGGTTACCCATTAGATTTGATACAGGCGGTCAAAAATGAGGTTATTAAAAGGACAGAAGGAAGGTTTAAACCCATTTTAGGGATTAGGAAGGAGATTGAAAGGGCAGAACATAAGCAGCAAGTTAATTTAATATAGCGGAGAGGGGAAGATCATTAAAACATGATTGAAAGAAAGGGGGATAGGTTTATAGGCTTGACAGATATCAGGATTATTTCTAGAAAATCTTTAAAAATAATATATAGAAATGGGAAAAATTTAAAGGATGTGTAAGAACAAAAAAGTGGAGAGAATAGGGTGAAGAATGCTAAAAGAAAAGGAACATTTAAATGTGATGCATGTACCCAGTGCTCATTTATTTGTAACAAAGAGGCAATTTACATAAAAAGTAGGAACAAGAAAATAGAGGGTCACAATTATTATAATTGTAACACAATGGGTATAGTATACTTAGCCCTATGTGAAATTTGTGAAGCCTTCTCTATAGGAAAAACCGAATGGAAGTTAAGGAAAAGATATATGAACATTATCATGACATTAACACTAAAAATTAAAATAATGCATTATATGAGCACACTAAGAAATGTAAAGGGGCAACATTTTCATTTTTTGTATTAGAAGAAGTTAAAAAAGATACAAGGGGACCCTTGAAAGCAACAATTAAATACAAAGAATTATGGCAAATTACTTTGGAAGCCAACATAAACCCAGGGCTGAATGAGAACATTTTCCTTGCCCCACTATTAAAAATGAGAGCTGCTAAATTATAATAGAAATTTCTTTAATGAATGTCATTCCTTTTTTAAAGATTTGGTATTGTGACTTAGTACTTTTAGTAATAGGATTTTAGTATATTAGTTTGATTGGATTTAGGTGGCAGTATTTATATTTAATATTGGGTAAAACTGTTAAGGAATTTTATATTAATTATGGGCTTAACTACTAGATGGAGCTATAGTACCTAAAAGAACACAAGGTCTACACATGTTTATATTTAAATGGGTTTTAAACAAACAAAGTAATGATTTTTAATTTAACAAATGATGGTTCCATTTCACGGTGCATACTAAATATATGAAAATAAATTATTACGTGTGGATGATGCATAAATACATATTTATGTTATAGTTTTATGTATAGGTGGATGTATTTTTAAAAACATTAATAGATAATCTTGGTATTGGTAGGATGATAATTGATGGAATGTATTTACTGGAGAGTGGAATGATTTAATTAATTATATATAAAGGAAGGTAACTGTGGTTTATTGTAGCATCTGATGAAGTCTTGTTTGAAAAGAAGAAAAAATGGTAGCATATGACCTAAAGCAGCCAGGATTTTGGAGTGGCCCAGGAATTATCAAAGCAGGTATATGCACTCTCAAATCACTAAAGAATACAGTAATTGATCATTCACAATGTAGGATAATAAAAATATTTAATAATGAGCAAAATGATTAAAAATCTAAAAAGTAACTTTAATAAACAAACAGAATTCAATCACCAAGAACATTAAATTATTACTGAAGGATAGAAATCCAACATTGAGAAAAACCCTGATTAGCTGTAATTTCCTATATGACTAAAGAACACTGACCCTGATCTAAACTAAATATTACAACAGAGCATAGGCAGACTTTCAGTTCTTGATGAGTCCTTTGGGTATCCACTGCTCAGTAGAACTGTGAACTAAAAACTACAAACTCAACTGAACTATAAACTGAACTCAGCTATGAGCTCAACTCAACCATGAACTCAGCTCAACTGCTCAAACTCTCTTCAGTGGGCCCTTTTTATAAACTAGGTTAACCATCTCAACTGTTCCAGTTCTTATTATCATTTCACTTTTTGAAAATCAACAGACAGGTGTTTGTTAAAGATACTTCCTATCTTTTAGTCTCTGGCAATAAACACAGAACATCTGAACACATTCCAGTGATGTCGTCTGTAGATCATCTGCATTTAAAACCTCCTGGATAAGCATGAACAGTTAGAAATGTAAAAGAACACTGTTCAACTCTTTAAACATCCTGTACAAACAGATTATTACTCAACATGCAAGAACTTATTTACAATATCATAGCCAGTAGTGCTGGCATATAATATACAGGTTAAAGTGAAATTATGTTTAAAGCTTCAGCCAGACATGCTAGCACAGATGACAGTGTCTAATTTCTTCACAACCACGCCCACTCCTTTTTTTTTTTTTTGTGCTTTGCAGCTTATTTGTGGGTTCACTAGGCAGAAAATTGGTTATAGTAGCATTAGGATGCAATGAAATAGTAAGTAATAAATTACACAGTATATTTTGGTACTTAAATTAAAATATCAATTTAGGGTTGAGTGGTAGCATAGCCAGAAGTTACTTAGATATTGTTTAAGTTGATTATTCAAGTTATTCAAAAAACATTCAGTGTACAGAAAATGATAAAAGAGACAGGATGAACACTGGTTTGTCATTTCATAGAAATGTTTAGTATTTGGAACTATGAACCATATTAGCAATCATTCCAAAGAGCACTGTAGAAGATTTCAGGTTCAAGATTCTGATATACAAAAGTATAAATATATAAGAAACATTTGACAACCAGCACAGATCTAGTCAATGATTAGTTGTCTATTAGTCATGGCAGTTATACCAGAGTAAGAGAAATCAGTGCTTTTTCAAAGTAAAATGTTTTGATGGATGACATTTGAACTCAGTCAGATATTTTTGTACTGAGTGATTCTGATCCTGATGCTAATGGATTGCAGTGTTTTAGATTACCTAACCTGTTTTGTCTGAATAACTGCTTCTCCTTTAATTTCTCCAAGATTTTTTGTGTTTCTAATACTATGATGCGAATGGACTCCCATTCCTAATGCAAAGTATGATTAAAGATTGGGAAATTAGTATTGTTTCAACCTTTGATGTTAGCCACAAGTGCTCTTCGCACACCAGCAATGTGTCCAGAAATGACTCCCTCTGCAATTCATATGGAGTTACATGTATCAGTAACATAGCTAAATATGACTGTAAATTCTTTTTTGTGAGACCCATTGCTCCTACTACTATTAGAGCTGTCCCCTATTCCTTCTTCCACATTGCCCTCATTTCTGCCTGCAAATCCTGGTATTTTATGATTTGTGTCTGTCTGTATGTAAGACACTGTAGTCACTGGTTATAGCAATTTCAGTGATCAATGCTAGTTTTGTCTTCTTTTCATGGACTACTAATCTGATTTTCTCACATGGCATGCGAGTAATACTGTTGGTAATGGATAACCCCCATGTGATATAACTTCATCATTTTCTGTAATACGTTGTGGCTCATGTTTCCAATGCTTCTCAGCTACTTCAATATTATAATGTTTGCACAATCCCCAGCGCAACAGTCTTGCCACATGTTTATGCCTTTCAGTATACAGGCCATCTGTTATTAGTGTATCACAACCAACATAAAAGTGTGTGACTGTTTCCAGTTCTGTTTTGCAAAACCTGCATTTGTCTATTTCTTTGACATGTTCAATGCACTTTGTAAATCAACATGTACATAGTCCACTATCTTGGGCCAACAGTATTAACCTTTCATCTTTTGGTTTAAATTCACTTCTCCATAACCATTCTTGCATTAGATATTGATCAACATGTGGCTGTTCCAGGAGTTTTCTGTACTTGCAGCTATATTTATGCATTGTCCATATTTCTTGCCTTCTCATTTGATTACTCACCTTATATTATGTCTTTTTTTTTTTGGCACATTCAGTTGCTGCTTAATTTCTTTAGTCGTCCTGCTTTAAAGGTTGTTTGTGCACACTTAAAACCAAATGAATCATATGAGAAAGTTTTGACCACTTGCAGTTGAGCTTTCAGTTCTTCATCTGATGAACTATACAGTTTTAGAAATCATCCACATAAGAAGATGAGAAGTCTTTACACTTTATTGTTTGCTGGGAACAACATTGTAGCCATGCAATAATTTGTTAAGTAGACAGCTTAATGGGTTTAGGGCAAGACAAAAGAGCAGTGATGGCAAAGAGTCACCCTGGAATATCACCCTTTGAATTTTTATCCCTGAGATAATAATTTGTCCTTTGTCATGGCTTAGCTGCAAAGTGGTTTGCCACTGTTTCTTGGTCACTGTAATTGATCAATGTAGTGTGCAACTTATACATTTGTAATCACTCTTTTATCCATGAATGTGGGATGCTGTAAAATACTTTTTTGTAGTATATCCATGGCATACTTAGATCGTTCTTCTTTTTCCAATTCTCCATTATGATTTTATTTAAAAACAAAAGATCCTTTATTCCATATATATTTTTTGTCATCCTTTTGTTCTATTGCCATGGTAGAGTTTTCTTCTAAATGACTCTAAACTCTGTCAACATCAATTCCGGTATATAGTTTATATATCGTTGGAAGGCAAGTGGTCTATAGTTTTTAGGGTATGTTGCAGGTTCACTCTTAAGGAAGAGTATCATTTTTCTTGTTTACTAGGTTGGCATCTATTTGTGGTATGCATATAAATAGTACTTACACATGGCTAAATCTTCATGTAAAGATGTTAATATTTTTAGCCACAAGTTAGGTACTGCATCAGGGCCTAGGGTTTTTCAGTTAACAGCTTTTCTTAATTTTGTTTGAATTTCTCTGGCTGTTCATCTCATTTCATATCCTGAGCATTTGAACTGGTTATTCTTTCTTTTACTCTTAGCCATTCAACATCTTCCACGGGATCTTTATAGATCTTTCTCCAAAATGTGCCTATTCCTTCTTTTTTGGTGGTGTTTCTATTCTTTTTACATGATTTCCCAATGATCTATAAACATTTTTGGGTCATCAATAAATTGCTTATTTTTGTACTTTTCCTTTATATTATCTGCATGCCTTCTAAGTTTATCTGCCTCTGCTTATATCTTTAGTTTATTATTTGCAGTAGTGTATGATAGATCCAGCTCTGCTTTGAAACTGTGCATTGCTTTTATCACGTCTATTTTTCTGAATATTTTTGTTAATCTGTTCCCTGTTTTGTACTCTTCTAACAGTAACAGTGACCCTTCTTGTCTTAATTGTTTTATAGTTTTTTCTATTCGATAATCCCATGATGGTATTTGATTTCTCCCCTTTCTCTTCCTTACTGCCATGTGTTTTGTGGTAAGACTTTATCTGTTATTAATTTAGTTGCATAGTAATATATCCTGTTTACTTCTGTTATGTTGCATGGATCTCTATGAAAAGTCCGAATTCCTATGTTCATTTATTTTATCTTTTATTGACTTTCTGTAGTCTATTTATTTCACTGATCTTAATATGTCTGTCCATCTCTATTAAATCAAGAACTCTTCTCTGAGGTGGTTTTCTTCTAAACGGGGGGTGCATTCATTGTTTTCCATTTCCTGTGGGCATTATACAAAATGTTCCAGAGCATATTCCTGTGTCACATTCTCTTCAGTTTCATCCTATCATCTGTTGCTCTTTTATATAGGAACTCACTGGCCTATCACGCCACAAAATTGACTGCGTCAGTGTTGCCACAGTTTCCTGTTCCTTCCTTGCTGTGCAAATGCAACTGAACTTTTGTATGGGTTTCCTATGGAAGGCTCCAAAATATCTTTATATGGCAACTGATCAGAAGTTTCCTGCTCCAGTGATTTCTCCTTAATTTGGGGATATATTACTCTATTCTTCTTTGATGTTATCAGAGTTTCATTTTCTACACTAAATCCTTCACTTCACAGGTAGTCCATAATAACCTCAGTTTCTATTTCCTTAACTTCTGTATTACTAATCCTCTTTTTCTACTTTTCCTCTTTGTTTTCTTATTTTTGTTATTGTAAAATTTTCCATATCTGGATGACATTGCCTATATTTCTCTTCAAATATCTTTGGTGCTGCTCTTTTTGCATTGATTAGTTTGCTTCCCGTTTGCATAAATATTGCATCATATTAAATCTGTTTTTCTTTCCCATGTGATATTTCTTCTTTAGATGTCTCCTGATCTTCCTTTGCCTTCTTACTTGGAAGACTCGTTGTTCCACCATGCTGTGATATAACCTGTTTTAGACTTTCTTTACTAAATCCTTCACATAGCAGGTATTCCATAACATTAGCTTCTATTTTTTAACTTCTTCTTTACTAATCTTCTGTTCTACATACCATCTTTTTGATCTTATATTTGTGTATAGTGAAATTTTCTATATCTGGATGTCTTTGCCTGTATTTCTCTTCAAATATCTTTGAAGCTTCTTTTTTATTGATTAATTTGGCTTTCTCCTTTGCATATATATTGCACCATATCAGATCTCTTTTTCTTTACCATGTCCGCATTTCTTTTTTATCAAAAATCTTTAGATTTTGATCTTTATATTTGAGCACTTCCTCAGATACTTTTCTTAAATGGCCCAAGGGCTCTTGGTCTATATACATTTTTTTCATAAATCTGTTGTTTTAATGAGCACAAATTTTTATTTGAATCTTCTGACAGTTTTTCTTGTGTAAGTATTTTTCTTTTCTCTAATTTCTCTCTTAATCTTTTGGTATCTTCCTCTTCTGGTCTTCTTGAATAATAGCAATAATACATCATTTTTTTCTTATCCTCAGCAGTCCACTCTATCATATTTATGGCTCTTTTTGGCCTATCAGTTTTTGTGATTTTTTGGTGGACTACTACTTCCTTCTACAACAGGAGGGGGGCATCCTCCCCCTGGGCATAGTCTTGCCCCATTGTAGGAATGTTTCTATATTTTGATGATTCTACACGGTCATTTTTTTCCAGTCCTGGCACCAGTGTGCCTACTAGGATTAGGCACTTTTTTATCCTGGGTCTTGTGTACCCAGCTATCTTTTTTATTTTTTAATATACTTCTGCCCATGATATATGCTATATAAAATACAGGTGCTATATTAGTGTCATCTTGGCGAGATTTTGTGAAGAACTGAGTCCACCTCATGAAGGTACTTGCCAAGATTTGAGGGTGAATTCAGTTCCAGCAGTACAACTCTCCTTTGCTTGCTGATTTATCATTTCTCCATCCGGACCCTATGTTGAAAGGCATATGATGACACAGTATAGGTTAGCACAGGTCATACCGTCAGCCAGGTGTTTGTGCATCCATCTGGTAAAATTCCACTTGCTGCTGGGTATAAAGTAAATATCTACACATGGGCTAGTGTTCACATATTTGGACCAGTGGCATGGGTGGACCAACTAGTCCAATGATTGCATGTTAGTAGGCATTCTTCTTGGAAAAATAATTCTGTGATTATGTAACTTTTTTGGCTTAGTCCACAATTTAACATATCTCTGAATAATACTCATAGGTTGGTGAGTGTACTATGCTGTACTCATCTGCATGGCAGAACTACTACATTTTTTTAATTCTCTGAAGAAACATTTGGAAAATATTTTTCTGGAGTCTGTGAATCATGGGAGCATCAGTGTCCTGACATTTTTTGTGAATCACTGCTATTCTTTGTGGTCTGTTTCTAAGTCCCAGTTTATTCGTCTGCTTTATTAAATCTAACGCATCTCTCCTGCAACAACCTTCATTACTTTTCCAAACTTTATTAGTGCATTCTAATGTAAGTTGGTCATTGTAGTTGGACTGATAATCACAAACTGCTTCTATATAATGAAATAAATAATGGTTAGATGGAATTTTATTTATGGTTGTTTTTTATGAAGTTAATCAAGTATAGCACTGTGTTTTATGCATCACACTAAATCCTTTTTTCTTTCCTTTACTCAAGAAAATAACAAATGGTGGACTAAGTGCATCCAATGTGATGTTTGTAAACAACTTGGCTTGTGGCATGAGTCCATCAGTTATTAGCAATTCAGATGTGAAGATTGTGGAAGTTTTGAAAACCTGCTCTGATCTTTCAAGTGAACAACTGTCAGCCGTTAGTGATCTCCTTAACAAAAGCACCTCTCTATATGGGTATGTATAATTTACGATTACAACCTGCAAAACAGTGTTATATATTTATTTATAGTACTCCAGTAATTACAAATCTCACATGATTCAGTCTGAACACTGCAACAAAAGAATGGCAGGAACAAGTTGCTCAGTTTTCAGTATCCTTTAGTAAACTTTTCAAAGCTCTAGTTCCTGTCCTGGCTTCCGTAATTCATCTATCTTTTCACTACCTCCAGCTCTTGTTTGCACATATAAACAAATCTTCCTTCCTGCTTTGGATAATTAAACCCTTTCAAGAAAATGGTAATGGTACAGCTATAGAGATTGGCAAAGATAAGTTAGACTTACTTCTCTTAGAACAAAGTGTTTTTAAACTTCTACTTTAAATTTTTCCCGTGTGTACTTCCTTCCCACACTTCCTCAGCAGGCCATAATGTTCATCATTAGATCACTGTTGCAGTAGCCTAAGCTGTATGGACATATCCTGCCATGGTTCAGACTTCGGGCCAGTGTCCAAAGATTTTGGCTGCCTTCCACATGCCCGTATGTGTGAGAATGCAGGAAAACATGCCATTATAAAGGCAGACGTATGGATGCCAAAATTCAGAATTTTCTTGTCGTTGAAGCTGTCAGTCAGATTCAGTTTTTGCTGCATCTGCAGTGTTTGGCGGTTGGTTAGCTTTGGGATTTTCCTTCCATATTTCTGTGAAAAATGACATTTTATATTATTCCAGAGAGAAACAGGAAGTGCTACTATGGACACCAAATCCCATATGGAAAGTCCCATACAGCTTGTCTTTTATGTTTAAGAGAGGAACATGATGTCTATTCATGCTGTACTTGCTTGTCATTTCAACCTAAGACCGTTAGGACCAAACTTAGTTTCCTTAAATTTTTCATAGAAAACCAATGGTATAACTTTTTTACTTGGCCTTCTATGGAATCTAGTGCTAATACTTCAGACATCTGTCTGATGGCTGTCCTGACAAGAAAAGTTCCTAAAGAGGTTTTTCCAATGCCTTATTCAACATCCTCTCTTCCCCAGCCTTTGACGAACAACTATGCTGTGGCCATAGCAAAGCTCTTGGACCATTCATCAACTGTTCTGACTTCCTGTGGTGTTGCTGCTTGGGAACCCACTAAGGGTCTGGAGTCTAGCATGTCCTTCAGGGCCAGATACATGATCACTAGAGAGAAGGGAGAACCATGGTCAGATCATAAGAAGAAGATGATGATGTCTAGCAGATGCCAGTTAGGAAAGGGGTACCTGAAAACCCTGGGGGGGACCCCAATATTTTAGTAGAGTTTCTCTTCAGAATCTCCAAAGGAAATGGCTAAGTAAATGAAAGCCTGTCATTACCTCTATTTCTACTTTAAAAGAAGCTACAGCAGAATGGTTCTCTACTGCCAAAGACCTTTTTAAGGTCTATCAGTCACTTCAGACTAATCTTCCCACCCCTTTTCATCCAAAAAGGATGAGATCCTCCTCTCCTTCTGATTCTGATATTGAGTTGGTTCAGTTAGATTATGCTTCCCTAGTCTTTTCACCAGAAAACTGGGATTCAAAATCTTAACAAAGTATTTCTTCAGATTTTCCTGTTAAGGAATTGTCTTTCTTTGATAATGACAGAAGGATGAAAGACTGGTTTAAGTGGAAGATTAAGGAAGTATCTGAAACATAACCAAGGTGCTATGACCTCAAACCAATTCCTATATCCCTAGTTAATGGCACACTTGAAGATGCCTTTAATGCAGCAAGTACTTCTCTCAATAGTCAGACTCCTCCTTCTCTTAGGAAACCAGTTAAACTTTACAAGACACCTCAATTTTATAAGTATATTTTCTGTAACCCTAGACCCTTCTTGTTAGTTTCTTATCAAAACTCACAAAATCTAAACATGTGGCCGCATCAAATCTGGTTGTCTCAGACAAGGATGGTGGAGCCTTAGACAGATATGGAGAAAAGGTTTACACTTCTTCAATCTTAGTTTTCAGACATGTATCAGTCTTGAGAGTAGTCACCATAATCTATGCTCTTGTATTAACAAGAAGCATGATTTAGTATTGAAATGAGCGGTAAGACGATGAGTATAAGGGGTCTTTCCCTTCCTCATATGTTACCAAAATGATGGGCTCCTTCCATGGTCTGGGCAGAAGTTCCATCCAGGATCTCATTAAATAACTTCACCCAGTTGTTTATCACTTCTTCCTTTTTTCCTTTCCCAAACTTCAATCAGTAGGCTATCAGATCTTGGTGATTTCCCCTTCATCATCCATCTCTAAGCCTTTTCCTCTTCATCATCCATCTCTAAGCCTCCCTTATGCTTTCCTTTGTTATTTGTGCCACAAACATTTCCTAATCTGTTTATCCTGTTTTATCTAGGGTAAGCTACTCCCATTCCACTTCATTTCTCTGTCTTTATTCTTCTTCCTTATCATCTTCACTGTATAGTCCTGGTAATAATCTTTAATAAATTATTCTAATATCTCCTTTAGTTTAACTGATGTTTCCCCTTCTGTACTTTTCCTGATCTGTTACACTCCACTTTCTTCTTCTTGGTATCTTAAACTTGCAGCTAAAGCCTTAATTGACCCTGGACTACTGCTGAAGTACTTATCTTCAGCTGCTGTTTTCTTAACTCAAATTCTCCTTTCCTTCCATTATTGAATTTATTGCTTAATTTCTCTGTCTCTACTAATCCAACTAATATTGTCCCTCCTTCTGTCTTTCTGGATCTCTAACATTTCCTTCATCATATCTTGTTTTATTCCTTTTTTTCTGATTCTCCATCTCTCTATCTGCTATTTTCTATATCTCCCTCTCTTCTGACCCCATAATTCATCGTGTCCCAGTTTCTGTCTTCCTCTTCTTTCCCTTCTTTGCTATTTTCATATAATCATAATCACCCACTCCTCTTCTTCCATCTTATCTAGTGTATATGTGGGAAATCTCCAGTGTCTGTCTAGTCACTTTCTACTTTTTCCCTTGATTTTTACCTTCATTAATACATCTTCATCAGAAAAAGTAATGGATTCTACTTTAGTTTCCAACACTTATTAAGAATGTTCCATACTGATGTATCATTTAGCCAGTCTAGACTGGGTATTATATATATATACCTTCAAACACTGGACCCCACCCAGTTTGGGTTTGTGAAGGGCCGATCTTGTCTCCTGAACCTGATTGACTTCTTTGAATCAGTCTCCAGAGCCATGGACAAGGGTAAGGTGGTCCACACAGCCTATCTAGACCTTGCCAAGGCCTTTGACACCATCTCCCACTCTGGAATCATAGATAAACTTACTAAGTTGGGCATTAATCCCTATGTCACCCAATGGGTTGCTAAATGGCTTACTGATAGAACCCACACTGTAAAAGTAGCCGACTCCAAATCCAGCTCCAGACAAGTGACAAGTGGAGTACCTCAGGGTTCAGTCCTGGGACCGCTCTTGTTTGGCATCTACTTCTCTGAAGTACAGGTCAACACTAAGGGACTCTGGCTAACAAACTTTGCAGATGACTGCAAACTGGGAGCCATTATTGAATCCTCAAATGATGTGGATACTCTACAAAAAGGCCTTACAGAAACAGATGCTTGGTGCCAGAGCCATGGGCTCAAGCTCAATGCCAAGAAATGTATTGTTATCCCCTTTGGGAAAAAACATGTATCCATGAATTACCATATAGGTGGCAGTACACTAAACACAGAAAGTGTGATAAGAGACTTAGGGACACAGGTGGACAGTGGTCTCACCTTCGATAACCACATCGCCACAACAGTCAGGAAATCCTTCTATGTGGCACACCTCATCATGAAGGGCTTTTCATCCAGAAAAAAGGAGGTCATTGTCCCACTGTACTCATCCCTCATTAGACCCGTTATAGAATACATCGCCCCATTTGGTCTGTACCTCTCAAGACATCTGCAACAACTGGAAAGGCCTCAGAAATACCTCACTAAAAGAATCACAGGCCTAAAGCAAATGCCCTACGCTGACCGCCTTAAAAAACTCCAGCTATACTCTGTCGCATATTGTCTACTCAGAGGCGATCTCTGCTTAACATACAAGGCCATGTCAATCCCAGAGCTGTTGGACATGCTACACTTAAAGAAATCCCAATCCCTCAGAGCTACATGCTCCAGGGATCTAAACCTTGTCATCACAATAAACAAAACATGCTGGAGGGATAGGCTCCTGACCCAGAGACAACACAGACTCTGGAATAGATTGCCCATACATGTCAAGCAGAGTGCCTCTTTGGACCTCTTGAAGAGGAACCTTGACGATTGGATGGGAGAAAGGAAATTCACCCCAGGGATCACGTCAGTCACCCTGCTAGACAGGGGTCCAGGAAAGTAAATAATGTGGGAAGAAATAGCCAGGGAATTGCTATGGCTAGGCTTGTATAGGCCCTAGGGCTGATAGCCTAGTACCAACCTATGAACCTATGAACCTATATATATATATATATATATATATATATATATATATATATATATATATATATATATATATATATATATCTGTGAGTAAAATGTATATTTGACCTGTCTACCCTCTGCCTCTTCTTGCTTCCAATTATCTACCCACCCCCATTTGCTTTATATGTTTATTTAAAAATATGTCTTCCATCACGTTAGTCACCCTGCTAGACAGGGATCCAGGAAAGTAAATATTGTGGGAAGAAATATCCATGGAATTGTTATGGCTAGGCTTGTATAGGCCCTAGGGCCAAAAGCCTCGTACAAACCTATGATCTTATAGAAACTCTTTAGCTTTAAGGCCTTTTTCTCAAGTCACCCTTTGCTGTTGCTATATTCCAGTCTCCTACACATAACTTCTATCCCTGTTGAAATTTTATTATTTCTGTTACAATCCCACTCACTGCCATGACTCCAGTGTTTGCTGGAATGTACACTGTGATTATTACCAGTTTATAGTGACAGATTGTGCCTTTCATTCCAAAATTCCATCTGTGTCCCTCTTGGACAGGGGCAATTGGTGCTGATTGTGGGAATAAGGGTAGAAGAACTTGGGTAGGCTTGTAAGGGTCCTAGGGCCATTAGTCTAGTAACGTCCTATGATCCTATACCTTCAAATGGCCGTACTCTCTGTTTTAATGTTACTCTTCTTCCCAAAGGATGCTCCTGCTAATAGTGCAGACACCCCTCCCCTTTAATTCCTGTTGTCTTCTATTGATAGATGCACTAAATTAGGCACTCTCATTTTTCTTATATATCCCAAGATTCTATCTGTTTTATTGCCACCCCCCCCACCTTGTCCATTAACATTCCATGAGCTGACCATGTCTGTCATCATGTTCTCATTTCTACTTTCACTTCTTTCCGTACATCTGTTATTTTAGCTTGTTTCTTTTGGCTCCGTGCCTTTCCTAATGTAACTAACACTCTTTCCTATCTTACCTTCACATCTTTTTAGTTGCCTAGAGCTGTTTTTAAGAAATAATTTTCCCTTATTTATGGCTGGAGGGCCTTCTATGGGGAGTCTGCATGTCCTCCCCGCGGTTTAGTGATGTTTAAAGACATGCAGGTAGGTGCGTGCATGGGGTCTATATTATAATCGCGAAAGCTTACTTTCGGGAATATAAAGTCATCAACACATAAATGTCAAAGTCCGAAAACAGCGAAGTATTAAAAAAGCGAAAATGACAACGTCGACTGTATTCCCGGAAGCAACAGCACCATACAGGTAAGGTAAACCTGACGGAACAAACCTAATACAAAACATATTTTAAAATATTTTTGGAGGGGGGCAAGCCCCCTGCACTCCCCACACC
Organism: Protopterus annectens; assembly: GCF_019279795.1. Taxonomy (NCBI): domain Eukaryota; kingdom Metazoa; phylum Chordata; order Ceratodontiformes; family Protopteridae; genus Protopterus; species Protopterus annectens. The sequence continues at coordinate 593,464,848 of NC_056746.1, forward strand.
TCCTCTACTTAAATATATCAACTCCAAGAATGCACTACAGCAGGGAAAAGGATTTATTTCCTCATCCCCACGATCACCCTGCTGGCCAAAAAAAGGACGTCCAGCATTCTGATTTCACTATTTTTGTACTTCGCTCTTTTAGGACTTTGACGTTTATGTGTCGACGAACTTGTTTTCGCGAAACTCAGCTTTCGCAATTCTAATATAGATCCACATACGTGAATGGGTGTGCCTTCCTTGAAGGTTGGGCATCGGGCTAGCACCTCAGCACTGTAAAAATCCACTGCCAATCACGAGCAGACCGAAGTTCTACTGTTTTGACCCCTAACCCGGGAAAAGCAGAAAGACATTACTATTCTTCCTTATTTACATGTCTTGCTTCCACCTTCAGAAATATTTTTTCTGTGTAAGGCACAAACATGCTGCACTCCCTTCTACTGTCATATCTTTGACAGCAAGAAACTAGCTTTAAAGGGCTCATTACCTCCATTTCTCTATTCCTCTGCATAATCTATCTCATCAGGATCTGTTCATATAGCCTTCCTTTCCTCATTATTCATTTCCTTACTCCTTTCTTCTTTCCTGTTTTCTGCCTTTTCCTGATATCTTTTATTTTCTTTATTTTTAACTTTGCAGGTATATCTTCCTTTTTTCCCCAGTACATTTTTCACCTGTTTATGTTTGTGCTTTCTAACCCCTATTAACGGCTTTCCATCAGGCTTATCTTAGTTTTACTTTACTGCAGGTACAGTTAGCCCTAATAAGGACTGTTAATATAAATTATTAGTATATTCTCCTAGTTACAAGTCTGTTTGTGCATAGTTATTTTGTTTTATAGTGTCCCTATATGGTTATTATGTTCCTTGTGGCATGTCTTTCCAGTTGTCTTCCATATTTCCACCTGCTGCTCATGTCGGTTTTAGAGGTGACTTTGCATCCTCATTTATTCTACCCTGCTTCTACTGGGTGACTATGCTGGACACGCAAAATTCTCATAGGTTCCCCTTATTTTAGTCCTTATAAAGTTTACTTTGTCTCCTTCAGGTCTCCATTTCACCTCTCTAATCCACCACTGATTTAATGTTCCTCTTTTAACTTTTTTTATTACATGCAGCATATGGACACTTTTCTAGCAGGATTGTATTCACATGCCAATTTTCCCATTCCTCTTTCATCCGTTCAGTGTTTGTTAACTCCACTGTTCTATATCTAGTGTCCCTTAATCAAGTTTGTGAAGAGATTATAGCCCTGCTGCTTTTCTCCTTGCTTGTTTATTTGCTTCTGCTTTCTCCTGCAGTTATTGTTTCCTTAATAATGGAGAGTATTCTGTGTCTTTCTCGCCACCTTGTTCATCCCTTCATTCATTTTCAATTTGCCCTTGGGTCTCTTAAACTTCAGTTGCTGACGAGGATGTCCTGTAGTTCACTGGCTGTTTTAAAAATTCCAGTGCCTGTTTACACTGAGCCTTGCAGAATTAGCTTCATCACTGCCAGGTATATTAGTCTCCATCCATCCATCCACATCCCTTTTTCCCATTTTGAACATGGGTTGAGGTGTCTGTTTACACTGCCAGGTGGTTAACCCTGCTGTGAAATATTAGTCTCCATCTTAGCCCTTTTTCTTTACATGCTTTCATCACTGAAATAAAAACTGCTTCTCCCCATTTCTCTGGAATCCCCCAAATCTAATGCTCTTTCTTTTCACCTTGTCGTCAGCATTACAGATTTGGCTCCCAATAAGTAAGCCTTTCTTGAGTTGCTTCTGTTTGTGGTTGATCTCACCCATTTTATTTTAATTTAACCTGTCAATAACTTCATTTATTCTCTTTTCTTGGGAGGTTAGATTTCTTGTAGAGTATTCTTCCTGTCACCTAGTTCTTGCCAAATTGCTTCCCATGTCATCAACCATGGCTTTGATATTGTTCCTTGCTCTCCCACCTATGCTAGGTAGGGTTGAGTATGCTTATCTTTTTTTCTGCTGGCTTCCCTTTCTTAGCACTTGCAAACATTCTCTTGGAAAGAGAATGATCACTAATTTCTCCTTATCCTCATAAGGCACTTCCCTTTCTTTGTTCTGTTAGTGTTTTCAATTGGTGTTGTTGCTTTCAGAGTACCATCATACTGTAAGTCTCAGTTTGTATTTATGAACTTTTATTTTTTTGCAAGTTTGACTGTTACTGTTGCTTTTCTATGTTTGCAAACATTTTCTTCTTTACATTTCTTGTCATTTCATGGTTGCCATTAACATCTTTGCTAGTAAGAGATAGGTTAGACATTCCTGTTACTCAGATAATTAAACAGTGTTTTTGACTTTTTCTTGTGCACATCTTTAAGTACTTGACTTGATTGCCATGACATTTGCATTATGGAAAAGAACAAAGCTTCCAACTTAAACAATTGTTTCAGATGTAGCCAAAAGATCTCCCAGAATACATGCAATCTGTGTCATGTTCCTGGGAAGGATCACCTTTCTGCAGACTGCAACTTGTGTAAGAACTTATGATCAATGATCTTAAAGGAATGGGAAAATAAACTGATTGTTAAAGAGCTCTTACCAGAAGAAACTAGAGAAGATGAAATGCAGGAAGACACGAGAAAGTAAAAAGAGAAAACAGGAAAGTAAACCTAGAGAAAAAGATAGGCCCTCTCTCTTCCAAGGTCCCTAGGAAGGAAATTTCCCGTCAGATACTCTCAGCAACCATCTCTTACTCCTTTTATGTCTTCTCAAATCTCTGTTAGTACTATTTCAGATGGAGTTTCCTACCTGAACGCTTCTGTGTTGTCTGAGCCAGCTTCAGTGAGGAAAATGGGAAGCTTCTCTTTGGCAGAGGAATTCTATAAATATTTAGTCCAGATCATTTTCATCACATTCTTTCAGCTCTAGTAGATAGTAGAGATGGATTGTATGATGTAGGCCATCGAGTCAAGATCCAGCCAAAGCTTGGTGTCCTTTCTTTTCCTTTGATTCTTACATGGCAAGAGAAGGGACTTCTCTTCCACTTTTCATGCTGCTATATAGGCCCTGTGAGTAATGCTGTCTAATGTTGGTACCATGCTAGTTATATCTGCACCAACAATGTTTCCAACAATATTTACTCCTTCAATTCTGAACCCTATGGGACATGTTGTCTTGGTGCTGATATCACATCATCAATTTAGATGCTTTGACAACAGGATTAGCACTGACCCCTTGGAGCTGTTCATGGTGTTGGTGTCACTGACATTTAAGTGTTGGTGCTGAAGACTCTTCTTGGCACTGTGCCCAGTCTCTGTTCTGATACCAGTGCTGCGGCTTCTGTGTCAACCCTTGCATTTTGGTGATGGTGGTGACATTGTCCTTGCCACCAATACTGTCAGCACCAGTTACTGAGATGGGGAACCCCGTTCCTAGTAAACTAATTAGAATCTCTTACTGGAACAGGCACCCTCCTTATCAGCTCCAACCTATGATACGATCCAGTTTTGGAAGTTGAGCCTTCCTTTCCTATCACAACAGGATGCAGCATTGAAGGGCATTATAAAACTCTGAAGGTCTGGAGAAGACATCTCTGCTAACTGCTTGGAGAAGTGTATTCCAAGTATGGTGAAGAAGACATGCAAGAGGAGACATCTAGACTTTTGAGATGAGTCTGTCATCTCAGACACTGATGCTGACAATGATGAGGCTTCACTATAATCTAATACTGAAGAACTCAAGTTTGGGGAACTTTGTAAACTGATGAGATGGAGGGGTCATTGCCTATTGATCCCACCTCCCCTAAGAATGAAATCCTTCATGGGGCTTTTTAGTCCATCCCCCATACATCTTTTATGGTTCTTTCTGAAAACAAAACTGTTTGAGTTAGTAGTGCTGAGGGTATGGCAGGATATGGATGATGGTGAGCCAGTCACACTGAAGAAAGACAGGAGTATCCGGCGTTCCAAGAACCAGCCATGCTGAAACAAAATACCCCCTGTTGATTCTATTGTAACATCAGCTGCCACCAAGAAGAGACTCTCAAAAGAGTCACATATGATCCATCTCCCAGATAAAGATTGTAGGGCAAAGGATCAATAGGGAAAGTGAGCCTATGCATAATGTACTTTCTCCGTTAGTGCCATAAACTTCTTGGCACACATGAAAAGGTTTTAGCAAAGCCTACCATAGAATACTAAAAGCCTTGAAGAAGTTACCATGCAGTAACCTCTGCAGGCAGAATGAATCACAAGTGACAACTTTGAATAGAATTACATTAGTTTCCATGAGGTTGATTCACAATGTAGTGGAATGAGTAGTGAGGGCAGTTGGAACAGGCATATCTATGAGGAGGACAGGCCTAGCTCAGACTTCATTGATTTATGGAGCACTTCACGGTGCTCTTCATCAATGTCTCATATTATGGGTCATCCCTTTTTGGACCTCAGGAGAAGAGTAGTTGCTTAAGAGTGAGCAGAATGGGAAGACACTCATGGGTGTTGGGATCAGACGCACCACTCCTTAATGATCAGAAATCAAAAGGGAGGTGAGGACAATTGGTTAAACAAAACACCTACCATAAACAATGGTTTAAAAGGAATGCTTATAACAAAGATGTCACCTTCACTGGACACTACGCAAGGCACAAAGGTTCCATAACCTTACTTTGTGAGGTCATCAAAAGCATCTCTGAGATCTTGCCCAACTGTCCATCTTTGGAGACAATTGGGGGCCATATATCATACCAACAGTCCATATGGCTAGTCATCAGACAGGAAAAATGAATCAGGCAAATTATATCCAGTAGCTGTTCTAGTCCTCTACTGAAAGCCTAAAAATTTGCCACTTATCCACTATCAGATGTTGCACCCTGGCAGAAGTGGGTAGCAAAATTAAAGGTTTCTGATATAGTATAAAATAGAGCCATCCAAGAGGTCCCATCAGCCTGGGTTCTTTTTTAGTTCTCAGAAAGATCCACAACTTCTGTCTAATACTGGATATCAGTAGCTTAAACCTCTGTTTAAGGACAACAAAGTTTTGGTGGTAATGGGATATTCTGTCCTTCTGTGTCTTCCAGAATGGAATTGGTTGTATTCCTTAGACCTGCAGGGCACATCTACGCATAATGGTAGCAAACGTGTCTGGGAAGTTCCATGACTTTGCATGGGATCCAGTCATTTTCAGTTCAGAGAGCCCTGCCCTTTGGCCTCACTACAACCCCCAAGGTATTCAAATGCATGACAGTGGTAGCAGCTCATCTAAGGCTGCTGGGAATAATAGTCTTCCCATACCTAGATTACTAGCTCATAGCCAAAGCTTCAGGCAGTTCTCTAATTTGTGCAAGGAACTATTTACTCCAGTGATGCTTGTCTTTGGGAAGTACACAGTATACTGCAAAGTCACAACTAGAGCTGTGACAGACTCTGGTGATCATTGCATGCCATCTGGACACCAGCTTGAAGTTAGTTAGTCTTCAAGTAGAAATAATTTCTTCAGTTTAAACCTCTATCATATTTCTTCTACTACCTCACTCACCATCAGCAGCCCTCTTATTGAGAGTACTGAGAGTCATAGCAGCAATCTTTGTGGCCAATAGCCCAATTCTTCATTACACTATTATAATGGACTCTGAGAGTTCAGTGGTTCCTGTTGGCTGACATTACAAAAGCCAATCCAAATATTCAAAGCCTGCTGCAAGCCTTAGCAATGGTGATCACATTATTTCCACTTTGGTAAAGTATGACCTTTTTTGCCTGTTCTCCCTACAGTTTATCATGGTCTTCAGTGGTGCATCCTCCTTAGGAAAGAATGGCGCACTGTATTGGACACATGATCTAAGGGACCTGAACTCAGTAAGAGACCTCCTTGCACATAAACATATTAGAGAAAAGGTAGTCCTCATTTCAGGATCTCCTTGTTCCGAGTGTACTTCCATACACTTGGGCAGTATGTCCTCGTTATGGTCCATCAATAAACATGGAGGAAACAGATCATGTCCTCTTTGTTGGGAAGCTATAAACGTATGTAAATGGGTAAACAATTTGCAGAGCTTTCTTATCGCAATGCACATCCCTGGTCAAGCAGAATTCTAGTGGACAGGTTCAGCAGATGTATTCTAGTGCCTCACAAGTGGCCCCAAACATGTAAAATCAATGAGACAGTTCAGACAGATAAAAACTAAACAACTAAGACTGAACGACTCACCCACACACCAGAGACAAGGAACAAATATGAAATATTTATGTAAAAATTAAAAACAGTTAAACACTTTCATCCCTTAGGCCATAAACATGTTTTTACTGGTTATTACTTGAGCCAAAAGAGTCTCAGAACTACTTACTTTTACAAGCAATCCTCCCATATGTAATCTTCAACAAAGATGGAGTGACATTGAGAGCTAATACAACTTCCTTACTTAAAGTGCCTAATATAAATCCCAGTCTATGAATTGTCTTTTGTTCTTCCTGCTGTTTTCTATCTAGAGACAACTAAGATTTTATTTGAACCACAGGAAGCATGATATCAGGATTTCATCTACTCTGCACACACCAGGCTTGGTCAAAAGGTCACCATAGGTACTTTGCACAGATGGCTATCTGACTGCATTACTTACTGCTGTATATCTAGTCAAAGAACTCTCCCTGCATTCCATAAGATCAATGCCTCTATCCTCAGATTATTTCAAAAAGTTGTCAGTGGGAAATGATATATTACTGTGACAGAGGCTTCACTGCACACTTTTTGCAAGACACTATAAAATGGAAGTTATTTTAAGGTCCTGGTCTTTCTTCAGAATTTCCATTTTCTGTGGTTTTCCATCAAAATGTCCCCAAGCTATACTGCTAGGGAATTGACCCTGTCATTGCAATGTATAGACTGGATAATGTAAGGTACAAACATTATGTACTTACCATAATGACAGACCTCCATGATCCATATCTGTACAGTGCAACATACCTGCTGCTCATTTAACCCTTGCCTTGTCTCTAGTCACTCTGTACCAATATTGTGGGCAGATTTATATATATCCATATATCTATCTATCTATATATATATATATATATATATATATATATATATATATATATATATATATATATATATACATACATATATATATATATAATACATACATATATATATATATATATATATATATATATATATACATATATGTGTGTGTGTATATAGATATGTATTAGATTATATAATGAAATACATATCTATAGCTATCTATGTATATATCCTATCTCTCAAGTATTCTTACTTTTCTTTGCGAATGATCATAGAATTACGCTGTTCCCCAGTTGTCTATTCTAGCTCAGACAGTTGCTGCAATATTGGATTTTGGAACATTTTGTCTGTATTATGCTGGACATATAACATTATAAATTACAACTCACTTGGGCTTCAGTTAAGTTGAAAGGTTAACCATCCATGATTATCAGTCTCTTCTTTCTATATGAGAAAAGCACAACAGGGAGAAAGAATTAAATCCTGCTTTATTTCACCTCTGATGATATCTGTAAAACTTAATTAAAAAGGCAACATTATAGGTTCATAGGTTCATAGGTTCATACTAGGCTATCTGTCCAAGGGCATTTATAAGCCTAGCCCATAGTTATTTGGCTTTCGCCACCCCTTTAGTTTGAATAAAACTATGCCTATTATTTTGCTGTGCCTCTGTCAAGCAGTGACACTGAAGTAATCCCTGGGGTATATCTGATCCCCATCCATTGGTCAAGATTCCTCTTGAACAAGGCCAGCGAGGTGCTCTGCCTCACATGTACCGGGATTTTGTTCCACAGCATAGGGAGTCTCTGGGTGATGAATCTGTCCCTCCAGCACATTCTATTAATAACCGTGTCAAGGTTTAAGTCTCCCGCCCTTGTGGTTCTGAGGGATCTAGATTTTTTGAGGTGAAGCATATTCATCAAATCAGGGTTTGACATGGCCTTATATGTCAGGCACAGGTCACCTCTGAGCAAGCGGTATGAGACTGAATAGAGCTGGAGTTCTTTCAGTCGGGCAGCATAAGACATATTTTTGAGACCCTTCATCCTTTTGGTGAGGAACTTTTGGGGCCTTTCCAGCTGCTGCAGGTGTCGGGTCAGATACATTCCGAATGGGGCATTGTACTCAATCATAGGTCTAATGTTTGATGAGTACAGGGGGACGATGACCTCCCTTGATCTAGATGTGAATCCCTTCATGATCAGGTGGGCAATGTAGAAGGTTTTCCTAACTACTTTAGCAACATGAGTGTCAAACGAAAGGCTACTGTCAACCTGGGTCCCCAGATCCCTGATGACTTCTTCTGTGCTCAGTGGATTGCCACTTATATGGTAGCTAGGGGTAACCTTGTTTTTCCCGAAGGGTATGACTATGCATTTCTTGGCATTTAACTTTAGGCCATGGCTCTGGCAGCAGTTATCCGTTTCTGTGAGGCCCTTCTGAAGGATATCTGTGTCAGATGTGTTTTCGACTATGGCCAGTTTGCAGTCATCTGCAAACTTTGTCAGCCATAACCCTCCTGTGTTTGCTTGTACTTCAGAAAAGTAGATGCCGAACAAGAGTGGACCCAGGACTGAGCCCTGTGGGACACCACTTGTGACAGGCTTTGAGTCTGATATGGCTCCAGCAACTCTGACCCTGTGGGTTCTGTCACTTAGCCAGTTTGCAACCCATCTTGTGATGTATGGGTTTACATTCAAGCTGATGAGTTTTTTGATGATACCTGAGTGGTGTATTGTGCTGAAGGCCTTTGCCAGGTCAAGGTAGGCTGTATGGACTGCCTTTCCTCATCGATGGCCTTGGTGACTGTCTCAAAAGTCAACCAAGTTTAAAAGGCATGATCTGCCTTTGACAAAGCCAAACTGGGTTGGATCCAAAGTCTGCAAGTTCCCTATGTCTTTATTTATGAGTTCCATTATGATCCTCTCCATGGCTTTGCAGATAAGGCTTGTCAAGCTAATGGGACGGTAATTTCCAGGGTCGGTGGAGGCACCGCCCTTGTGAAGTGGGACCACAGTCGCCGTGCCACTCCTTGGATGTATCCTGAGGTGATGCTAAGATTAAACAGCTGTCCTAACTGCGGGTTTAATTCCTCATTGAGTTTGTGGAGCACACAGCCGGGGACATCATCCGGTCCCATTGATGCTGTGTTTTTTGCTTTGGAGAGAGCAGTTCTCACCTGGGCGTTGGAGATGTTTGGGGGGCTACAATCCTCTGGTATAGATATCTCTCCTTTAAATAAATGTCAAAACATTTACATTAAAATGCAGTAAATGTACTCATATGTACTGCAATGTACTGACTGTTTTCATCATAGCTGGCACCTTTTATATACTAAATAAGCATGGCTTGCACTGAGTCACATCAAAGGCAGGCTGTAAAGTACCCTGCTTAGCCTTACTCTTGTATGCTTACCATACCTGTAATTTTGCCACTAACCCCTGCCCTACACATTACTCTACTAAAAACCCTCACAGTGGTCAGTTGTTTTTTCTTTCACCAATCACAGAAGTATACTGCTTGTTTCTTTATGTGACAGGTGTAATTTTTGGCATTTTTTCATGTAAGTGCCTTCTTGACATGTCAGCATCACTGTAATATATATTGATGTTTCTGACCATTGCCCCTTGTCTCTGACACCTGTTTATTAAGAGAAATGAAAAACTATAAAGTATTAGAATATTTACTTTTTTCATTTTATTGAGGTTTAAATGTGCATTTTAAAGGACTGTAATTTACTGTTTTAAATATTTAATGTACATTGCTTAATTGCGGTCATGATTAAGTATTGTTTTTACTAAGATTGTTTATTCATGTAAATGAATTATTCTGAAGATGTTCTATATAAGTGGGAACAAAAGCATTTAATAAATGTTGCAGCTGTTGGCCATGTTAATGTTTTTTATTTTAGGTTTATAGGCACTTAACAGGCTATTGCTCCATGAGAATCTTTAGAAGCCTGCTCTGCATTCTCATGAAGTTTTTAGCCCTGGTAATTTAAGTACAAATAGCCCAGAATCAGGCAGAATGTGTATGTGTTATCCTATACATAAGGGAAACGGGTGCTAAGTTTCTCATCCATTCTTCCACATTTTGTTTGACTAGAGTAACAGAAGTACTTTGTTTTATGTAGAGAGGAAAATGATTGCAAATATATGGCTTTTTCTGTGATACATATCTATCCTTCCAACATGTTCTGTTTATGTTGCAGAAGAGATAAAAATCTCTTGAGCAGGTCTTTATTTTTCCATTGTACCCATGGGTGTGCCGCAGATCTGAGAGGATAGTGGCTCTGTATGTGAGGTGGAGATCATCCCACACTAGCCTGAATGATATTGAAAAGAGGAACAAGGCTTTGAGATGGTCAGAATAGATTTTATGATTTAAGAAAGACCTTGATTTTCTTGGTGAGAAAGCATTGTGGTCATTCAAGTTGTGTTAAGTGCTTGGACTGATACATACTGAAGTGGGATTATACTCAGTGATTGGCCTAGTAAGTGCTGAATACAATGGAATGACCACATATGTGAACCTAGAATTTGTAGTAATATACAAAGGAACTATGCTTATAAAATATCAGTTTTGACTTGTAATCAGGTATTTTACAAAAAACACGATTGCAAAGGAAAATGGAAATATCCAGATGGATTTTGTGTACATCAACTTCTTGTCAGCTTTCAAAAGGGTTAACCATAAATTGCAGATAAAAGAAGTTAACTTCATCTTTTCCACACTACTTGTCAGATGAGTTCAGCATGGCATAAATAACACCTTTTGCTGTTTTGGAGAGAAAGACGTCATCAGTACTCCTTAAGTCTAGTGTTGCTAGGCTTGAGGGTTTCACTTGCGTTGACTCTTACTAAAAATAGAAGGAACAGAAATGTTTTCAGAGATCTATTGCCAAGCTATAGGGCAAAGTTTGTTATTAGAAATTAACAGGCTACAAGGACTCTTAGCACTCACCTGATATGTTATTGTATTGTAATGTATTTTTTTCAAACTTTTAAGAGAAATAATAAAACCACAAATTGGTTTTCAAAGCATTGCTTACCAGTGGAATTACATAACAAATGATGAAAGTGTAGGAAGTTTTAAGAGGGCTATTACCAAGTTGTATAGCAAGGTAAGTTGTGAGAAATGACAGGCTATATGGGCTCTTAGTCTGTACTTTACAAATTCCTCATGGATTCATAAGAACCCCACTGCTCAGTATATTGTGATTCAGAAGCACATTAACCACAATAAAGAAAGACTTTGTTATTGGCTAATTTGCATGTCTCTGAATTGCTGTTAACTATGTGAACCTGGAATTTGTAGTAATATACAAAGGAACTATGCTTATAAAATATCAGTTTTGACTTGTAATCGGGTATTTTACAAAAAACACGATTGCAAAGGAAAATGGAAATATCCAGATGGATTTTGTGTACATCAACTTCTTGTCAGCTTTCAAAAGGGTTAACCATAAATTGCAGATAACAAAAGAAGTTAACTTCATCTTTTCCACACTACTTGTCAGATGAGTTCAGCATGGCATAAATAACACCTTTTGCTGTTTTGGAGAGAAAGACGTCATCAGTACTCCTTAAGTCTAGTGTTGCTAGGCTTGAGGGTTTCACTTGCGTTGACTCTTACTAAAAATAGAAGGAACAGAAATGTTTTCAGAGATCTATTGCCAAGCTATAGGGCAAAGTTTGTTATTAGAAATTAACAGGCTACAAGGACTCTTAGCACTCACCTGATATGTTATTGTATTGTAATGTATTTATTTCAAACTTTTAAGAGAAATAATAAAACCACAAATTGGTTTTCAAAGCATTGCTTACCAGTGGAATTACATAACAAATGATGAAAGTGTAGGAAGTTTTAAGAGGGCTATTACCAAGTTGTATAGCAAGGTAAGTTGTGAGAAATGACAGGCTATATGGGCTCTTAGTCTGTACTTTACAAATTCCTCATGGATTCATAAGAATCATATATTGTGATTCAGAAGCACATTAACCACAATAAAGAAAGACTTTGTTATTGGCTAATTTGCATGTCTCTGAATTGCTGTTAACTACTGTGAGTGAAAATCAGCACTTTTCTGTGGTAGTTAATAGTAGTGTCACCTGCAATATGTTAGCATGGGCAGCCTACCTCATTCTCTCTATCCCACACAGAATGCACACATTCAAGCACATGCACAGACACACACACACACACACACACACACACACACACACACACACACACACACACACACACACACACACACACACACGTACCACATAGCCCATACCTGTCCCTGTGTTGTGAGAGCATCCCCAATGTCTCTTTTTTTCTTGCCCTAGTAAATCACAGATGGTTTCAGTCATTAATGCCAGATATAAGAGTTTCACACTACATATCCTTCAGTAAATCCATAGCAGTACAACTGCTGTTTTATTATCGACTTTCTAAGTTTGTAGTAAGAATAATTAAAATCCATCCCTGATTTTTGCCCCACCATTTTCTTGATTTCTTGTGCTATGAGGTTGAGAGGGATGCCTAGTGTTCCCTGATATTCTCCCTCATGTGTCACAAACTGCCAAAGGCATTGAATAATCCCAAGATCCTCAATATATATATTAAAAAAATCCCAGGTGCACTAACATATCAGTTATTTTAGCAGGTTAATAATGATGTTTAGTGTACATGAGAACAGGGTTTCAATCCTGTGCAGTTGGCTTTTTTTTATAAAACTGTTGTTTTTTGTTCCATGCATCACTGAAGGCAAGTGGTGGTGCAGAGGATTAATACCCTTGGTGGGAGGTAGAAGGGTGTAGGGTTGGACTCACTTTTGTTGCCTTTAAGGTATGCCACTTATAATAGAATTTCTGGCATCTAATGGTTGTTGCAACTGTTTTTTTTTTTTTTAATTACCTGCCTTTAAGGAACATTATATAGTGTAACCCAGGTATCCAGTATCATCCCTCAAACCATGTCTTCAGTCACCTCCCTGGTGCCTAATGTTTCTCCTCATCCCCATAAGATTATAGTGATATTAAGGCATGAGAAGTTCTCCCTGGTGTCTAGTGTTTCCCATCCCCTTCTGTCCCCATTATGTTGAAGTGTCATTAAGGCACAAGACATTCTCCCTGGTGTCTTTCCCCATTATGTTTAAGTGCCAGTAAAGTTCTTCCTGGTATCTAATGTTTCCCCCTGATTCCTGCTGAAGAGTTATTCCTGATAACTAGTGGCCCTTCTAATCCATATCTGAAGAGCTATCCCCGGGTGGCTAGCAGTCTTCAAACCTAATGTTGCAAGCTTTTCTTGTTAGTCCAGGTGTGTGTCGAATTAACAGCCACACACACACACACACACACACACACACACACACACACACACACACACACACACACACACACACACACACACACACACACACACACACACACACACACACACACACATCATACCTACCCCTTGCCTAATCATCCTTCTGTGACCTCCCTGGCAGAAACACACTCACATATGCAGAACCTCACATACAGACCCTCACACACACCATGATACTACCTAACCACTAAACTCCAAAGCACTTACCTGTATCAGGATGGAGCAATATGGGCTTTTTGCTGCATTTATTACTGCAAGTAGCCAGGAGAGACCTGGCTAAGTTATGCAGCAAAGCAATTCTCTGAAACACTGCTGCATAAATGCCTTTCTACAGGCAGTCCCAAAGAAGACATAGCTAATTATCAAATGCCCCCCTCAATCCCCAGAATGCCTCATTAAGATTTAGTGTGACCACAATGCTAACCGACAGTGGTGGTACATATCTTCGTGTTGCAATGTTGTAGTACATTTGTCTCTGAGTCACAGATGGTTACCTTTAGCTGTAAACATTGTGTACACCTTGCAGTAACTTTTCTGAATTTGTCCATAGTTTTATTGTATTATTTTGTAATGCAATGAACTTGTCTCAAGTAAATGCTAGTAACTTGTCAGTATGAGATCAGTATTAAGATCTGCACTAGTTTCTAAGAGAGAAGCTACCTTGATTTTGTCATAGTTGGGAGAAGACTTAAATAAGGTACATAATCTCACATATTATGATTTACTGCTGCAGTGACCACTCATCAAAGATCTGCTGCTATGGTAAGTATACCTAACTGTAACTATATTTTTAATAATTTTGTCTTAATCAATTGTACCTCAGTTCTATCCTTTTACTCAGTTATGTAAGTTGCCCTTAACCCGGTTTGCTTGAGATGATAATAACATAATATCAATGGCTGTAGTTGCCCTTGCCAGTTTCTTACAGCTACAGTCAATTTGTTTACATTGCAATAGAAAAAAACTCAAACTTAGATACTCATCATAGGTGGTGTATTTTTACGCTAAAAGTGAGGACAGCTATTTGCTAAGTTGCTCAGTAAAGTGAGTTATTTTCTTTGTGATTATGTTTTTATATAGACCTCCTTCATCATGGAATGTAGCTACTCTAAAGAGTCTTAAGACACTTCCCCTGGACTTAAATTATGGATTGCTGAATAACATAAATAGGGTGAGACATTTATTTTAATTATGTTTGAATACTTGAATGCTATTAAACTGTATTTGTAAATAACAATGCACATATAACATTTAGTTAGTGAAAGCTTTTGACTGTATGTTGAATAAATAAGCTTACACCTGGCTATATGCATTTATAGTCAATGCAAATAATATTGTATACTTTATGTTGCTAGGATCATACAAAGAAAAGTATGTAAATACAATATTAAAACTGTTAATGGAAAGAATTCCACCTTAGATAGTAATCATAGACATGACCAAGGTTATGTAGACAGTGATGACAGAAATCTGTATGCACATTTGTATGATTATTTTAACTTTTGATATTAAATAGTACGCATGTAACAATATTATGTTGACAATCAAAAGTTAGTTAATCCAGAAAAGTATTGCTCTGTTTTGAAAGGCTGGATGTCCTCTATCCATTTGTATTGTAAAATATACATTGATGTAATCATTATAATTTTGATAAAATGGGATGATCTGTGTTTAGTATAATATAAAACTGTGAATGTCTTGACAATGAACAAAATGTGAACATGAATGCATAGGTGATTTTGGAAGGTGAAATGAGAAATGATGGTACCTGGCTAGTTGTTATTTGAAGGCTACTCGTGTTTATGGAACATGATGACTTTTCTGAAGTTACGCTTTTACAGCAGTCTCAGTTTATGACATGATTAAGGTGTGTAGCCGATGTAAGATAAAATGCAAAATTCTACTTCTAGTTGCCTTAATGTTTCTTTTTTACAGCTGGTATGTTACTAGAGCTACCAGATTAAATAGTTTTGCTTCCTTAAAACATGTTTTAAACTGAAAGCAGCTAAAGTATTCTACAAGCCAGTATAGCCACATATATTTTTAAATATAACTATTGTAGCTATGTAGTATGCGGTCATTCTTTTACTAATCATGTGATTGCCTTTTGAATGTATTTAAAGTGGTCTTTGTCAGTGGCTCATTGTTTTATGGAACTCTGTTACCATTACTGGTGAAAGTATTTAGCATTAAAGTTTTTAAGTTCCATAACATTCCCATTGTTTTTTCTGTATGTTCATAATTTTGACACTTTTGCATTCATTTTGGCAATATTTGTCTCTGTTTTTGTTTGTGACTTCCATTAACAGTAACATTGGATGAATTCACAGAACTTGTTTATCTTGAATTTATTAACTTCAGTCCCACCATGTCTTTTTAATTTTGCCAAGTCTTTTGGGTTTTAAATACCATGATGGGAATTGACCCCATTCCTAAGTCAGGGTATTATTAAAATTCATTTTTGATGTTAGCCAAAAATACTCTTCACAGCACCCACAATGTGCCAGGAATTGACTCCTTCTGTAATTCATACCATATTGCTCATATTTCTAACCGCAAATCCTGATATGTATCTCACTGTATGTAAGATGCTGTAATAAGTAGGTGCAACAATTTCAAAGATCAAAACTACTTTTGTCTTTTTTTCATGGACTACTATATCTGTTTTTCTCACATCTGTTTTTTGAACTGTTGGTAATGGGTGATCCCATGTGATGTATATTTCATTCTCTATAATGCTTTGTGGTTCATTTTTCCAATGCTTCTCAGCTACTTCAACATTGCAATGTTTGCACGATCCCCAGTGTAACAGTTTTGCCACATTATTGTGCCTTTCAGTGTACAGGCCCTCTGCCACTAGTGTATCAAACCCAGAAATAAAATGTATGATTATTTCCAATTCCTTTTTACAGAGCCTCCTGTCGTATTTGTGTGTTTCTCTCACATATTCAATGGACTTTGAAAACCAACATGTACATAGTCCACCACCCTGGGTTGCTATTATTAACTTGCCATCTTTTGGTTTCAATTAGCTCTCCTTAACCATTTCTGGATCAAATCCTGATCAACATGAAGTTGTTTTAGGAGATCCCTATACTTACCACTATATTTATGGCTTTTACAAATTTCATTCCTTCTCATCTGATGCTTTTCTTTATATTCTTTCATTTACTTTTTGGTACTTTCAATTGCTGTTTTATTTTTATCTACTTTTGGTTTGATTTCCATTCTCATTCAACATTGGAATACTTCTGCTAAATTGAACAACACCGTCATCTTAGACTCTCCTCATATATTAAAACTTTCAATATGTTTGGATCAGGTAAGGCTAGCAGATATGTATGCAAGCGCAACTGCAGATCTGTACATGTAATCAATTTTGAGGAGGCCCATAACTTCTTCAGAATAAGGAATATATGATCTTGGTGTACTCTTATTTTAATATTTCACTTGATAAGTGTGAAGCTTTTTTTTGTTTTCTTGTCAAACTAATTCAATAATTTTGGGGTAAGTCAATTACACCAAAACTGTAAGTTAGAACAGAAGAGCAAATTGGTTTATAGCTTGGACTTTATTATTTGATGTCAAGGCTGTTTTCAATACTAGTTTTAGTCTTTTGAAATATTTCTTGCTGAGTTTTATTCACATCTGTTCAAGTTTTATTGCTAATCCTCATCAATTTTCAAATATGTATACACTCATTCCTGCTTAAGTTCTTTTATATCACATTCCTATCCCAGATTCGTATCTTCTTGGTTCTTCAACTTTACTGCCTTAAACATTGCTTTTGCACATTTATCAAGACTAAATACCATTCTTATATCATCTCAGAAAGTTTTAAACACTTGCAGTTTCGCTGTCAACTCCTCATCTGACGAACTATATATTTGTAAGTCATCCACAAAAAGTAGATAAGAAATCCTTAAGCAAGATTATTTTCTGGGAAGCAAATTGTAATCACAACCTAATCTGTTAAGTAATTAGCTTAATGGGTTAAGAGAACGACAAACAGCAGTGACAAAGAATCGTACTGGAATATCCCTCTTTGAATTTGTATCCCTGGGATAATAATTTGCCCTTTGTCAAGGCTTAACTGCAAAGTGGCTTGCCACTGTTTCATGGTCACTGTAATATAACATATCATTGTAGGGTGTATCTTATACATCTGTAAGCACTTCTTCATACATGAATGTGGGATGCTATCAAATGCTTTTTTGTAATATGTTTGTGGTATACTTAGATTCTTCCTCTACAATTCTGTATTACGGCGTTATTAGCCACAAATGATCCTTCGCTCCATACGACTTTATTTTGTTGCCCTTTTGTTCTACTGCCATAATTGAGTTTTTTTTTCTAAATGACCATAAACTCTTAGATTGGAGTATACGTTTTGTACATTGTCAGAAGGCAAGTTATTGGTCTTTAGTTTTTAGGATGACTTACACATTCACTGTTAAGGAGGAGTACTGTTCTTGTCGTTAACCAGGTTGGAGTCTGTTCGGGATGCACATATAAGGAATACTTACTCAAGGCTAAATCTTAGTGTAAAGATGTTTTTTGCCAGATGTTTGATACAACATTTGGGCCTGGAATTTTTCATTTAGGAGCTTTTCTTAATTTTGTTTCAGTCTCTCTGGCCATTACTTCATTCCATTTCATATCTTGTACTCTTTATTTTTTCTTTTAAGTTTTCACTCTATTATATATTTATTTTATGTATTGACATTTGTTTACTGAGAAAGTCTGACTGAGTAATAAATACCCATTTTCAGTGGAGGCCCAGGTAAAAAAGCTCCAGAGTTAAATAATATCAAATAAAACACTACAAAAGTAGTTAAAAAGGCATATATGCACACTTTGATCATGGAATACATATCATACAATAAAGCATGAGGAGAGCCCAGTGATGTAAAAATAAAAATAAAAAAATATGATTAAATATGACAATTTGTATATACAAAAATATTAGAAGTATAATCTACTATGCTACAAAATAAAAATAAAAAGATGCAAGTCTACCCTAAGAGTGGGAAAAAGGCAGATGCTGAAAGGTAGACAGTATGATGAGAAGTTAGGTTTGTAAGAATGTAAAGTATTTGTTAATATAGGTCATGTAGGTGAGGTGCATAGGCATAGCCATGATTCACTGAGAAATTCTTTAAGAAAGAGCTTAAAGAAATGGAGCTTAGATATAATTCTGACTGAATCTGGGATAGAGATCTATAGTTTGGATATCCTGTGTGGGTATAAACTTTGCCCCATACTTTTTTTTGGTCTATAGATTTCAACCAAGTTTTTATCTTTAGAGCGCATAAGATGATTTGGGAGATAGTGAAGAAGTACTGAGGAGACAGAAGGGGAGACAAAGATTATATTGCATTTTATGGGTAAGAAGAAGCTGTAGACAGGCTAGTTAATGTGAGAGTTCTAACCAGCTGAGAGCATGCAGTGCAGAGCAATGATGACCTTTATGTAGAAGGTTAGCTGCCAATTTCACTATCTCATTATGGCATTGATATAGTTGTGATTTAAGATAGATCTGAATGTTAGTCAAAATAGGTGAGTTACACAGGAGAGAGGATAAAAGATAATTGTTGTGGTGCTAGGGTGAGTCTACTAGAAGGAATAAGGAATTATTTTTGCTTTTTACAGCAGTCCTAGCTTTTGATGATTTATTATTGTACATTTTGTAAGTGAAGATCAAATTTTTAAGTTGTCATATATGATGACTCCAAGCAATTTGGAATGGGTAATTAATTCAACAATTTTATTGATTAAAGATGTAATGTGGAAGATACTTTTAGCATTGGCATGGGACTTTGTAAAATAGTAGTAGTTTAGTCTTTCTGGGATTAAGTAAAAGTTGGTTTTGATGTAGCCACATTTGAAATGAGTTAAATGTGTTCTGTGTTATAGATTCTAGTTGTAGTTGGCTGTGAGACGATCAGTTGAGAGCTGAGTCATCTGCATACTGAATAAGGCTTGCTGAAAGGAAGTATGCAGGTTATTGATGAAATGTTAAAGAGGAGTGCACTAAGATTGGAGATTTGAGGATCACCTGTTTTAACTAGGAGATAAGGAGACCAAGAAGGAAGCCATTTGACAGATTTATGTCTTTCAGAAAGGTAGTTAGAGAACCATAGAAGAGTTGGCTTGAAAAGGCCCAAGGATGACATTTGAGTCAGAAGTTTCTCATGTGACACTGTGTCAAAGGTTTTTGAGAGATGTAGAAAAACAGAAGATAGAAACTTTCCTTGGTCTCTAGCCTTATTAATGGTGTTGGAAAGTTGAGGAGAGCTGTAGTGGTGCTGTGGCCTGGTTGGAAACCATGTTATGTTGGGATTAGGAGATCATTTTGCAAGAGGTACTGAAGGAGTTATTTATGAACACACTTTTACAAGATCTTAGAAGAGGGGTCCAGGCAAGAGTGCAATTGGCCTAAAGTTAGAGACTCCTGAGCAGGTGAGTGATGAAGATTTTTTTCTACAGAGCAGGGACATGGGAGTCTTGAATAGATCTGTTTATGAGAATTGAAACTGTGTATGCTATAGAGTCAGCAGCGAGCTTAAGGTACTCAGCAGGGAGATCATCAGCAGAAGGAGAACAGGGTTTAAGTTTCTTTAGTAAATGTTTAACATATGATGTGGAGACAGGTTGTAGATTGAAGGTGTAGATGTCAGGACTAGCAGAGATTTGAGATAGATTAAATGGTTGGGGACAGCTGGACATAAAAGAGGCTAATATGTTAATAAAGAACGTATTACATTTGATGCCTGTCTCTAAGGGGGATAAGTCCAGATAAGGGTTTGGTGAGGAAGGAGAGCCAAGTTGAAAAATGTTCTTAATTGAGCTCCAGAATTTCTATGGATATTTTTATAATTAACTTGTGGGTCAGAGTAATATTTTTTTAGTCTATGTGAATTTGTTTCTTGGTGAGGTTGTGCAAATGCTTCTATAGTGTAAGGTTTGAGGGGTTTTATCTTTGTGCTATTGTTTTCATGCTTTGTCATGTTTTAGAATGAGAGGCTGTCAAGGGTATATTCATGAATATACTGTTGAATTTTTTGACAGCTTGTTCAGGGGTATGGGTTTGAGTGGAGACCAATTGACAGATTTTAGTAGATTATTGAGTATATCAGAATGAAAATTAAAAAGTTTTTGTAAAGTTCTGTACTGATGTTTTTTTAGCTGGTGGGTGATTTTAGGGTGATGGTCACTAAAGGAATTAGGTAGAAACCCTGAGATATCATACTTGCTGGGTTCAGAAACAAGTATCCAGTCAAGAATAGAATGTTTATGATTTGCTTTGTTGCATTGGGTAGGGGAAGAGATCAGCTGTTTGAAGCCATACAAGTTAAGACTAGTAGCTAGGGAGACACAGATAACCAGTCACTGTTAATGTCTCCTAAGATAATGATCTCTGTAGTAATATTTGTAGTTATCCAGCAAAGAATTTCTTCTTATAAGCTAAATTATCTGGTGGTATGTGGAGGGCAACTAAACAAAGTTTTTTATGTTTATTAACTTTGAGAAGAGAGATAAGAAGTTCAGCATTTTGGAAAGTTAGTATGTTAGTTCCGAGGGCGGCCACGGTGGTGCAGTGGTTAGCATTGCCTCTTCACACCAAGAGGTTCTCTGGTTTGATCCTTGGCTGTAGTTGCATGGGTTTCCTGCGGGTGCTCCGGTTTCCTCCCACATCCGAAAGACATGGTGTAGGTGGATTGGACACTCTAAATTGGCCCTAGGCATGAGTGTGTGTGCCTTCTGTAGAAGGTTGGGCACCGGGCTGGCCACTGAACACCAGCAAAATCCACTGCCAATCATGAGTGAACAGGTGATCTACTGTGATGACCCCTAACCGGGAAAAGCCGAAAGAAGAAGAAGCATGTCAGTTCTGAGGGGTGAGAAACTTGTACCATTATTATGTACAATTGCAATGCCGCTTCCGTTTTTTGGCCTAGTGTGTCACACTTGATTATATTGTAGTCAGGAGATAGAATTTTAGAGTCTTTCATATGAGGTTTCAGTCATTTTTTGATAATGACAGTGCTATCTGGTGAGTATTGAAGAAACCATCCTTATCTCATTACATCTGAATGATGCCTTATGGTGCATCTGCAGTTTACTCCTATTTATTCTTCTAGGCGTCAAATATTGCTTGTTCATGTTTGTATTAACTCCAAAACCATACTATGTAGAAAGTTTTGAAAGATTTTGTCTTAAAGCTTACACAATGCAAACTCAACTGCATTAATATTTCACCTCTGTTTAGTGCAGGTAAAAAGATATTAACTGTTGTTTTTATGATATTAATTTATATAGATATTTTATATAGATAATTTATATAGATATATGTTTCTCATTTTTCTAAAGATCTCAAAACCCAAGTAACATAGAGAGGACTCCTTAGTCCCATATAAAAGCTCTAGGCTAGCTGAATAAAATACTGCTGACAGTAGGTATGTAACTTGAGTGGTTGCTGAGATATTGTAAGTTGTTTAAAAATATTACAATCGTAATTGTTACTGTGTTTACTGTGACTTATACAATTCAGTTTAAGACCTAGAACCTAAAGAATACTACCACTATAAAAAGAGTTTGTGCTGAAGGGTTTCCCATTCATACTTCTGTCATAACCCCTATGGTTTCCAGAGATATGAACATTTGTTTGAAATGTGAGGATATAATTTGATTCTGTTAAAAGGCTTAGGCTCCCCCCATTGGATGTTATAGTGTGAATTTCCTGAGCTCCATTAGAATGAATGAGTTATAGGTCTGTAATTTTGTTTAGAATGCTACAAATATTAGTTGAAGTAAGGGAAAGCTTTGTGAGTAAGAGGTTAGAGGAAGAGTATGGCGGAATGGATGAGGCTGAGGGGCTGGGGTTGGTATGGGTACCACCACAAAGAATGATTTTAGAGAAGACAGTATTAAGATTAGCTAGTTTATTTATAAAGTATATGGATTTATTCCAGTTTATGTCAAAGTGAACTGAATGCTTTGTATATGAAAAAGTGAATAGGCTGGACATTAAATAAATTTGAGGAAATTATGCAGGAGCGTTTAGCCTGAGTGTAGGTAGGGTGGCTGGTAGAGTGTGAATAAATTATGAGAATACCATGGTAGCTAGTAAGATGACATAAAATGAGTAGTAGAGACAGGAAGATTCAAAAGGATAACATGGTAGACAGAGATAACTAAAATGTGGCTAAGTGGAGATTATAGCTGAATGAAAATAAAAAGATGTTAAAGGAGAAAAGACGAAGATAGGGGGAAAATAGGTGAAAGTAGGAATGGCTTGATGGAGATTCCAGGCATGGTGGTCCCTTTTTATGGAGATGGAGAGGTTAGGATTTAATAAAGCACAGTCATTTAGATAAATGTAGACTATACAGTGGTTTGGTAGGGTGAAATTGGTGAACTAATGATAGTATTAGCAGAATGATTAAGTGGGTGATGTGTATAACAAAAAGTTCATGGGTATTATGCTTTCTGTCAATATTAAAATCAATACACTCCAGATATCCTAGTAATTACCGAAACTTGGCTAAAACCCCATATCCAAGATTCTGAAATCATTCCCGCAAGCTATAATAATATTAGAAAAGACAGAGCCAACAAAAGGCTGGTGGGTAGCCTTAATGTATCCCAACACAATCACAATCTCACCTTTCCTTAACAAAATACCAACTTTGAACAATGCTGAAATTCTAATTGGAACCCTATAAATTAACAAACAAAAAAAAAAACAAAAAAACAAATATATATTATTGGTCTGTATATAGCCCCCTTACAAATCATCTAAACTATGGAAGATATCCTCTCTCAGTTACGAGACTATAATTATGGGAGACATCAACATTAACTGGCAGGTTCTGATAACTGACTCCCCTACTAACAGCATATACTTATATGGTTATACCCAATCCATTACCAATGACACCCATATGCATAATAGCAATACCCTAGGTGCAACTTTGGATTGGATACTTGTTTCTAATCCAGACAAATACCCTGCTCACCACACTACACCCAGTACTCTTAGTGACCACTTACCTGTATTCACATATAGATCCACACCTCAAATTACAAGAACCCACACTTACAGAACTACCAGAAACTGACCAGCAACAGTTTAATGACGTCCTGAAACACAATAACTGGAACCCACTTAAACAACAAGCCATTACTACATCTTTTTTCCTTAAACCCGTCCCTACCTCCCTCATTCAAAAACTACTTCAAAAACTAAAACCATGCTCCCTCTCCTCTGACAACCTTCTTCCTGAATACTTAAAACTTGCTGCAAATGCCATTGCATACCCTGTCAGTATACTCATAAATTGCTCCATAGCAGAGCCCACTGTCCCTAACCTCTGTAGAAAATCTATCATCACCCTTTACATAAAAGAGGCCACTCCATTGAGCTATCCAATTATCGACCAATCTCCATCCTCTCTCCACTTTCCAGACTCATAGAAAAATGTATGCATAAGCAACTGCTGCACCACCTCATCCAAAACAAACTATTTACACATACCCAGCATGGCGTTTGCCCATCACACAGCACCACCATTGCCCTAATCTCCTTCATAGACACAGTATCCAAATCCATTGACTCTGGTAATATCACCTCTGCTTTACTACTAGACTTATCAAAGGCACTTGACACAGTGTCCCACAACAAACTTATTTATCAGCTATCCATTGTCAGCTGTACCCCACCATCCCTCCAATGATTTGCAAGCTATCTAACCAATCACGAGCAATGTGTCGAATAGCAAAATGAATTATCCCATTATCAAACCAACTCAGTTGGAGTACCACAAGGGTCCATACATGGACCTTTACTCTTCAATGTTTTCAACAACAAGCTCCACACCTCATCTCCCCTCAGTTCTGTTATCTAATACACAGAGGACACTACCATAATTTCCTCCTCTAATAACCTACAACATCTCCAGCAACTCACCCAAGCCTTCTTCACTGTAATAGAGACATGGCTGAGAGAAGCTCAGCTACTTCTAAACCCTAAAAAAAACAAAACTCCTGCTCTTCTCTACACAACCTATTTCATCCACCTTTAAAATATTCTCACATGATAACACAGAAATTGAAACAGTACCCACAGTAAAACTACTAGGCATAACCATTGACAACAAAATAAATTTCGAACAGCACATCTGGAATAGCATTAAAAAACACACACATTGAACTAAGAACACTCTATAGACAAAAAAACCTTGGATAGACCTTTCATAAAAAACCTTGCCAACACCTATTTGCTTCTCTCTCTCTTATATACAGCTCCCCCATACTGCTCTTAAAAACAAACTCCAGTCCTGATACCATATAATAGCCAAATTTGCCACAGGTTACCCCGGCCGTTCCCACCACTGCCTAGCTCTGAAAGAACTAAATTGGCTTGAACTCCCAAAACACCTAAAGCTAGTATAGTTGTTTTTGTTTTTATGTTCTGCACATAAAATGATATGTACACCTGACAGATGCCCAGCCCTCAAATCTGTCCTAAAACCCTACATACCTACAAGAATCTTCTGCTGTTAAAACAAACAACTCATAACCATCTATATCCCAAACAAACGAGTCTGACAGTTGCTATACTCTCACACTACCACCAAGCTCTGGAACTCTCTGCCATCTAACATTACTACCATTAAGAGCTTTAACAGCTTCAAACATACCCTAAAAAAACATTTTCTAAGTAATCAGACCTGCCCTTGCTCTTTCCCCAACAGGTGAACTCCTTTTACTCCCCAACAGCTTTCTTTTCTATCCCTAAAACTTGAAGTTCACCCATTAACCACTAACATATTTGACTAAAAGACCTTACTTATTTCTACACCCTTTCTTTCCCATCCTTCAGTACTATTCTTCTAAGCATCTACTTACTTTAATATTTTTACATATTTCTACACCCTCACCTTCCCACCATACTCTATCTGTCTAAACATCTTCTTGCTTCCAGTTATCTGACCCTCTGCCTGAACCTCTCTTTTTACCTTAATCCTACGTGTGTGTGTGTGTGTGTGTGTGTGTGTGTGTGTGTGTGTGTGTGTGTGTGTGTGTGTGTGTGTGTGTGTGTGTGTATATATATATATATATATATATATATATATATATATATATATATATATATATATATATATATATGGGTCTGGTTCATTTCGCCAAAAGTACATTTCACTGAATGTTATTTCAGCAAGACCAAATCATCGAAAGCACAAATTGCTGAAAACTCATTTTGCCGCATTTCATTTCACTGAAAATTATAACTGTTAGGTAAAGACTGTATTTTCGTAATGTATGCTGAATTATTTTTATTTTGTTTCCTATGAACCATTATTACTACAATATAAGCTTATGTCTGTTTTTTTTTTTTTTATTTTATTTGCAACTATCTATATGTAAGTTGGATTCAGATCTTTCTGTCTTGGACCTCTGTTGAAAAGGAGCTTTCATATTAGTTGGACTGTGTCAGTTAACAATTAAGAATAAATTAATAAATACATAAAATGTTGCACAGCAAACAGGGCTGAGCAACATGCTACCACTGCCAAGATGCAAATCCCCAGTAACACCTCCACTGCACAACAGGGAAATTCAGGTTCAGGTTAATAAGTTATGAGACATTTCTCTGCAAGCACAATTAGTTAGGGTCACAAGCCTGAAATGCAGTTCTGCTGCAGAGACACATGGCTGCAACAAATTCATTGTGGACACAAGCATGTAAACTGTGCCTACAGCTGAAATAACTAGGCACAGGGTGAAATAATGTCCATGCCTGCCCCCAGCAAACCAAGAACAGCAGGCTGTATTTCAGGAACCCACAGCAAGATGCCTGATGTACATATCAGTGCCACAGAAATGCAGTGTCCAATGAGCAAAGCCTTTACTAATGTGTCAGGGGAAGTCATGGATTTTGTGTTTGGTGTACAGTACATGATTATATATCTACAACTTGTATAACAGTACAAACACAGGGGAAAAAATCCTGTGCATTGCTACAGTCAGGTTTATGTGTTTGGTGTGATGCTTCTCAGACCCAATGGCTCTCCTATTATCAATAACAGGTATTTCCCTGAGTAGGGATTTTCTTTGCACAGCTATTACATGTATTCCTGCTACAACATGATAAGACATTTAGTGAGATATACAGTAAGCTGCTCTAGAAACATTTTCAGTCACTGGTGACAGACCTCCTCTTGATTACTCATCTGTGCCAGATCCAAATTGGACAGGTCACTCAGTCTCTAGTCACTGCCCTACACCTGATTATTCCAGCTGTGGGCATGGTGCTGCAAGCGTCTGTGCGCCCACAGTGAATTGTGTGCTTTCAAATTAACCAGTGCATCAGGTCCCAGTTGGTTGAGGTGTTCCTACCTCACCTCCCCCTGAAAGGCTTGTAAAAGCATAAGTACTGAAGACTTTCCCCACCACGGAACTTGTTTTAATAAGGTCAATATCCACTTAAATATCTTGCCACCTGTAAACCTAACAAACTGGGTCCAAAAAAGCACTGGTGAATGTCCCCATAGCTCCCGCTTGTAATTCTGTTTATACTGATAGACATTAGGTTGGAAGGGTTAGACTTTCCTGTAGCCTTCTTTCCAAGATAAAAACAGCATGCTTTCTACTGTTCAACAGACGAGTGCAGTGTGCTCTGCACCTCCAAACAGTGCATTTCTCAATAAATTAAGTGAAACAAGTGTGCTACAAAAGGGAATTGGAAAACGGGCTCTCTGCATTGTAAATTGAGAAGCAGACAGGGAACTGTGTAGTTTGTAACAGTAGGGCCTAGGAACAGAGTATTGGGCATATAAAAAGAAACAAAAAGGTGTGCTTGTAACTCATACCTGCACATGCTGCCTTTAGGCATCTGCTTTACTGATTTAGTCCGGTTCAGCCCTTCACCTCCCCCCTCTCAAGTAATTAGAGGTTACATAATCACCTACCTGACCAGCCATTTTCAAATTAATCAGTGCATCAGGTCCCAGTCGGTTGAGGTATCTTCATATACTTATGTATTTAATTCTTGCTTCTTTATCTGAGCTCAATGTACTAACTGTTTACTGCATTTATTCGCAAACTGAAACCTTGATGAATTAAGGCATGTTTAGTGGTACTGGCTGCTACAAATTACTTGCAAACTGCTGTTGATATTGTATCCATTTATTGTCGTTTGCATTGACTTAGTGGTCTGTCCTGGGTAGTGTAGCACTGATAAGGGACAGAAATAATGAACAAGTGGTGTAGCATTGATAAGAGACAGAAATAATGAATATTAACTGAGTCCTTAAGGCAGATATATAGGATGGTGTGCTGCTTTTTGTTAATACTAAAAGGTGCACGTGGACTTGTTTGATAATCATGTATACTGAATGTTTGAATGATTAACTCTGTTCTTGGTATAGTACTAATAATCATATTCCCCTCTCTAGGTGTTCCTACCTCACCTCCCACTGAAAGGCTTGTAAAAGCATAAATACGGAAGACTTTCCCCACCGCGGAACTTGTTTTAATAAGGTCAATATCCACTTAAATACCTTGCCACCTGTAAACTTAACAAACCGGTTCCAAAAAAGCACTGGTGAATGTCCCCATAACTCCCACTTGTAATTCTGTTTATGCTGATAAGCATCAGGTTGGAAGGGTTAGACTTTCCTGTAGCTGTCTATCTTCCCCAATTAAGGTAAAAACAACATGCTTTCTACTGTTCAACAGGGGAGCATAGTGTACTGTGCACCTCCAAACAGTGCATTTCTCAATAAACTAAGTGAACCAAGTGTGCTACAAAAGAGAATTAGAAAATGGGCTCTGTGCATTGTAAATTGAGAAGCAGGCAGGGAACTGTGTAGTTTTTAACAATAGGGCCTAGGAACAGAGTATTTGGCATATAAAAAGAAACAAAAAAGTGTGCTTGTAACTCATACCTGCACATCTTGCCTCTAGGCATCTGCTTTACTGGTTTAGCCCCACTCCACTCGCTTCGCTCGCTCCACGCCTCACCCTACCCCCATATCCCACCCACTCCCGATAGTACTACTTTTATGGTACCACTGGCACACCCCCTTAATTAGCTAACCAACTACATGTGCTCCTAGAACCCAGCGATCTCCTACCACAATAATACACCCTCTATCCACCCCACTATCCTTATTAACCCACCCATAGCTATTCTATTCTCTCTAATCTTTTATCCACCACATACACTCAATATAGACCCTACCCTAGTAATTTACTATGACCACAGCTAAAACACTAATGCTGCTACCCTTAGTACCCCTGCTATTCATTCCTTATCACCTAAGCCCCTATGAATATGTACAGCATCTTGAAATCCAATACCCAAACTCTCAAACAGACACTAACCCAGTATTTAATAAGTTTATCCACCACATAACTACCCCCTCTCCTAATTCCTCACCCCCGAATTACCATCACCCAACTAAATACTGCTACATTAGCTTAAAAAGCAAAAGCTACGAAAAAATCATAAACAAATTTTTAAGACTCATAAGCGACTTAAAAAATAATCTTATGAAGGATGAAGACATCCACTCCAACCCTGGTCCATCCATAACAGTAGACCCAAGCACACCATCTAACAACCCAATGTGTGCTACCTAACTTCCAAACTCATTTCTGGTCTGTCACCTCAACATCAGAAGCCTAAACAACAAGATCCATAGCCTGCATGCACTCTTAGCTGTTCATCCCCTGATATCCTCTGCCTCACAGAAACCTGGCTAAAACCAATAACCAAAGAAAATGAAATAACCCCCCTCCACAGTACAACATCCTTAGACTGGACCGGATCTCCAGGAAAGGTGGCGGGGTAGCTGTACTATACAAGTCTACCCTAACAATAACAATTGACACACAACATCCACCCCAATTTGGCAATGCAGAAATTCTCATCACCAAACTAATAATAAACAAAAATAAATGCAAATACAATCTCTGCATTTATATTCCACCCGACAAGAATGATAGTACTCTAGAAAATATATTACATTGGCTAGCTTCTAACTATCCCCAGGAAACCATTGTCTTGGGGGACTTTAACATTGATTGGAACGCCTGTTCCTCTGAAACTCCCTCCACCCATTTAAGCCTCCATGGGTTTACTCAGATCATTGCCACCCCCACCAGATTTATCAAAAATAGTCAAAGATAGCATCCTTGATTGGATACTTATTAACAGCCATCCCCAAAAGTACAAGTCAGGTACGCTAAGTGATCACTGCCTTACCTATATTAGTAGGCTCAAAGCCGACATTCCCAACCAGCCCACCTACAAAACTATAAGAAACGTCAGGAACTTTAACCTTGACAACTTCCAAAAAGAACTTAAAGCATGTAATTAGAATGTCTTGAAATGACTCCCATTACAAGAAGCAGTCGAGTACTTCAATATCAGATTTCTGGTTATCCTTAACTACCATGCTCCTACCTGTACCATCCATGTAAAAGCCACAGTTGCACTGTGGCTATCTAAAGAAACAAAAAACAAAATTAAGCTAAGAAACAATGCCTGGGCCAGGTGCCATGTTACCAAAGCCCATATGGACCAAGTAAGATACCGGCAGCTAAGGAACCAGACCAAAAAAATCTGTCATTCTAGACAAAACAAAATCACTATACCCTCCTACAACAAAAATATCAGCTAAAACCTCAAAAGTTCTGGGCCGGTATTAGAAATCTTCTCCACCCAGGACATTCCACCACTCCTACCCCATCAATTGCCCTTGATAAATCCCTTGTTAAAATTGCAAACAGCTTCAACTCCTTCTTTACTGAAACTATCCAGTCTCTAGCTACCCATCTCACTCCATCGGAAACAAACACCAGCTCTGGCACATCTAGCCCTGATCCAACCAGCACCCAACCCACCTTTACCTTTCAAACCATACCTACCAACCTGATCCGGACCTTACTCAAAAAGCTAAAACCTAGTACACTAGCTGCCGACCACCTCCCAGCTGAATATCTTCAAAAAGTAGCTGATGCCATAGCACTTCCCATTTCTATTCTGATCGACAGATCCATTTTAGAAGGATCCATCCCAGCAATATGGAAAATATAGAAATAAAGTCCTCAACTCTGGATGAAGTAACCAGCGATAATAAAGAAGAAGCAATAAGTAAAATAAAACTCGCTGGATACACACGGCACTTAACTCTTTATTTTGAAAAAAATGTGAGCACTTTGACAGAGTCCTCTCTGCTTCATCAGACAAACTATAGCAGTTAAAACTTCATTTAAATAGTGATGCATCATGGTGTCAACCAATCAATTCCATGTTAAAATCAATACACCAAATAATAATACTTAAGGTATAAAAAAAAAAATATATATATATATATATATATATATATATATATATATATATATATATATATATATATATATATATATATATATATATATATATATAAATATATATAAAAACACATATAAAAATCACATAGAGGCTGTATAGAATGTGGGGTACATTTCTAAAATTTTCTAGTTACAATATTAAAGGCTATATAAAAAAGCATAAAAATACTAAATAACTAGAGCATCAGTGCTTCAAGGCTCTGTTTCTAAGAAATGGTTTTAAAGAAACCTTGGAGTTTAGGCCATGAATATGGAAAATATCACATGTTATACCTCTCCATAAAAGAGGAACTTCCACAGAATTATCTAACTTTAGACCTGTAGCCATTCTTTCAACACTAGCTAAAATCATGGAAAGATTCATACATAAACAAATCATGTACTTTCTTATTCAAAATGGAAAGCTCGCCAACTCTCAGCACAGCTTTAGGCCATTCCACTGTACCACCACAGCTCTTCTATCTTTCTCTAATGTCATCAGTCTTCGTCGTAACAACAACAAACTGTCTTCAGCACTCTTCCTAGATCTCTCAAAAGCTTTTGATATGGTCAACCATCAGCTACTGCTCAATACTTTACAAACCATTGGTTTAGACCAACACACAATACAATGGTTTCACTCCTATCTAAACGGTAGACAGCAGGCTGTCTTATGGCAGAGCAAGCTGTCATCCCAACTTCCTCTAACCCTAGGTGTCCCACAAGGGTCCATACTAGGCCCCCTTCTTTTCTCTATCTTTATCAATGATCTGCACACCACCATCCCAGGAGCCACCTGCATCCAATATGCAGATGACACAATGCTAATATGCTCCACCTCCTGTCTTACACAACTTCTAACCCTCACCCAGACCACTTTCAACATGGTAGAAACATGGCTAGCTAATCGCCGCCTGCTTCTAAATCCTAACAAAACCAAGCTACTACATTTCTCCCCTAACCGTAGAATTCCTCCTCCTTCCTTCAACATCAAATCTAGCAATGACACCATTATCTCCCCTGATGACCATACAAAGCTTCTAGATGTAATAATAGACAATAACCTTAAATTTGATAAACATGTCAATCACACTATTAAGTCCTTCAACAAAAATCTTGGCTCCCTGTACAGAGCCAAACCTTTCCTCACCCCCTAGCTAGCTAGCTATTGCAAGATCACACCTCCTCTCTACTCTTATGTATGCCTCCCCTGTACTCATCAACCTATCCAAAACCAATCTCAACAAATTATCAGGATATTACAGTCATATAGCCAGATTCGTTACAAGTATGGCTTTTAGGACCCACCATTGCCAGAGCCTCAAAGCACTGGGATGGCTAGAGTATCTGACTCTTCTACAGTTCAACCAGATTATAGTAGCGCATAAAATACTCCATCAACCTGATAACACCCCTGGCCTCAAAAATATTCTCACCCCTCCAGGCCATTATGCTCAGCTGATAAACTAATGATACTGACCCACAAATTCAACAACTCTGCAAGCGATGCTATATTTGCCAACTCAACTGGTAAAATCTGGAATCTACTCCCTGCTACCATTACCAAGGAAACCTCACTACCCTTATTTAAAAGAGAACTCAAAAAAATGCCTCACATCTCATTAGCTGTGCTCTTGTTCTAAACCTAACAACTTCACTAATACATGTCTTGCTACCCAACCTATGGTTTAGCCAAGTATCTATGTCTCATAGCATTTGAATGTCTAAGCATTGTGAATTATGAGATATGATTCTATTCTATGTTCACATTTTCTGATATGTCTTTGCCAATAAGATGTAAGTCTGCACATTGTGTATATTGATGTCTGCCTGTATTCTTTGTCTATATTTTTCTAAACATGTCTGTCTGAGTTTATCACTCAGTGATATATGTACTGTCTCTTTTATGGCATGTGGAGCTTTTTTCCCCTGGGCCTCCTCTGAAAATGGACATATATTCAGTCGGACTATCCCTGTCAACAAATGTAAAATAAAATAAATAAATAAAATAAATTGGCCGCAGTCATGTGTCTCTGCAGCACAACTGGAATTCAGCCATATATCCCCACAAATTATCCGCACAGTGAAATGTCTTGCAACCTATACTGACCCAAATCTTTATTAATATTTTTTCTTTACAATATGCATTTTTCTATCTGTTTTACTTTGTTAGATCTTATTCTGATACTTGGGATAATTATAGTCTTCTAAATAATGATAATAATACTCATTTGTTAACCAGGTAGGCCCACTGACCATACATTCCCTTTTCAGGGGCAAACCATGACCAATGTCTGGTTAAATAACTTACTCAAGGTTACACAGTAGGCAAATGATGTCTCAGAGAATCAAACCCTGAACCGCAGGAACTATAACTCATAGCCTTAACACTTTGTGGCAAATACTTATATAAAACAATGTTTATACAATTTTTTTGTCATTAATGTGGTAGTTGCTACAATATCTATCATTATAGGATTGTAGGAAATACAAGGCAATTGAGTCTTATGACCATTGACCTTACCAATGCCCACTTTCAAAGTGAATCATGCCTCTTGATGAGAGTGTGAGGCCATTAAAGCTAGTAGTGAAGTTCTGAAATTACAACTTTTTAGTAATCAGTTCTTTCTATCATACTCTTCTACCTGCTTTTATAAATTGGGAAGGATTTTTTTTTCACATATGCTATCTGTTTATCAATATCTGTTTATAGTTGTTCATTGACCACAGTTATTACATTTGACTTAAGAGTTTGAACCTGCTGGGAAGCCAAAAGGGAATGTTTGAGTATAGGACAGTTTTGGGAATGGAGCAATTTAAACGCTACTGTTGATAAAAGAACTTGGATGGGCATCTCATTGTTTTTGTATGAAAAAGCAATGGTAGTATATTCTGGGGCTATGGTAGTGAACTTAGTTATTTTATTGATAACTCTTTGGAGCAAGTAGCTATTCTCTAGACAGGAGTGCAGTTATATAAATGGCATATCCTGTTCTAACTATAAATATGTGTGTTGTCAATGACCCACAAGCTGGAGGAATAAGATGATTAAAGCTGGAGTAACCGTCTTTCAGTTGATTACCAACCTTGTCTGCTATAAATTTAGTATAGTGGCAATATGAGAGTCTTATATTCATTGGAACACATAGGTATTTGTGTTGCTGCACATGTTAAATCTCATTTTTTAAAGTTAAAAATAAATAGTCTTAATTATGCATTTATCCCAGATAGTTGTAAAAAACGCCATTGGTTAATTGATGCTGCATAGGAAATATTTCACTTCTGCTTAACTGTACTTCTTACTTCTCTTGCAAATACTTTTGATTAATTTTCACCAAATCCTTTACATGTGAGAGTTGCAAAGCTCAGGATGAGCATCTGCAGATAATATTTACTGTAGATAACCTATTATGGCCTTAGTTATGGGATTCTTTCACATACTTTCTAGAATATATAATATAACAAATGTTTACTCTGATTATGTTTTCATTTTTTTTTTATTTTTTGCTTCCTTCTGTTTTTGTTATGCTGACATATAATTTAAGAAACTGATGTGACATCAAATATTCATCAAGCAAAACAATCACTTTATTTATGTATTTATTTTTTGTTTATCCCTAGGATGATAAGAAAGCCTATATTCAATATGTTGTGACAAATTATGACAATGATGCAGTAAAAGGAAAACTGGCAACACTGATACAAAATATGCAACCAACTAGGAGTGCACGTGGTGCAGGTAAGTTGAGTTCACACTGCATGTACCGTCACTTCTGATAAAGCACTTCACTGGACATTGTTACCTGTTAGGAAGCACTTCTGATTGTACCTCTGTCTTATGGCCTGAGGCGAGATTACATGGCCTGAGATGAAATCTGAATGGCAGATATTAGTTAAGTTTAACAGAATCCTAGACCGTGTCAGTACCATTCAAAGTATTTGCACAGTTGTAGCACTTTTAAATTAGATCTAAGCATCTTATTCAATTTTCAGAAGCACTTGCAATGAAATATGGTCCATATCATACATGACAGAGTTAATGGGTAATTCATTCTATGAAAAGCTTAGAGACCTATTATGAAATAATACCATTTTAGGAGACAAGCTCCAGACCAGTTGCTACTGTTTATGTAAATTTTTCTGAATGTGTACATACAAATCAGGGTATTATTATCTAGGAATCCGACTTTCTAACTACACGTATGTACATATTACTTGATAAAAAGTTAGGAGTAATGTCTTGTTAAGAGTAACAGTGAAATGCACTCTCACATAGCAATAGTCATGTCTGTGCATCTCCATCAGTGGAGGAGGTGGTATTGAATGGAAGGAGATAGTTACAATAGTGCAGCAGAATATATTTACTAGCTTCTTATCTTCTGCTTGTTGCTGAGATATTAGTCCTTAATTCTATATTAATGCAGGCTTAACAATGGCTACCCCTGCAGTGCAAGAGAAGATAATTTGAAGAAGACTTTAAGTAACAGATGACATATATAAATATTTAGCAAATCAAATTCTTCTATAAAGCATGTACTGATCTTAACTCATCAAGTGAGTCAAATTCATCCATCATATACATTAATAAACTTGTTACTTTAGGGATTTTACTTCTCCTTACTGGCATTGCATTCATTTGTGGCTCTAAACAGCATTGAATTATGATGCTTTTAAATTTTATGTTATTTTGTTTTGTTATTCGCTATTATATTGCAGTCACTGTGTAATGAATTCATGTCACCTTTATTTGAACCATAGAAACTACAAGTTAAAATGTTGCCTGATTTCCTTCATATCTGAATCAGTCACTATCTCCCTTCTGTGCCTACCCCAATTTTCTAACTTACTCCAATTCATGAATTATGTATTAAGATAAGTATATATCACTTGTCTATATTAGAACTATTTCCAACCACTTCCACTTATTCTATACCTGCCGAATGCTTTTTTTATCTTGACTTCTTGTAAGCATATAATTTGAGCTCTACGTTTAATTTTTGTGCCCATAACTTCAGGCTTCCTGATGGATAACTACATACCTGTGAATATCTGTTATATACATTTTAGGTATAATATAGAACAGTCTGTGTTCATTATTCACATTCCCTTAGTAACATTTTGGGCCATCTTCCAAGTTAACCCAGTACTGATCAGATTTCAAAAGCTCATAGTGCCCTCTCATCTTTCTTCTCCTGTCAGCTGATTGGCTGAGCATATTCTGAAAGGGCAGTCTTCAGCTATCACAGAAAGTAAATGTTCAGTCTTTTTCTGCCGGCCAAAGAAGAAAGTCGTGTGATATGTGTGACACCCATGCACTGACCCAGCAATCAAGGAGCCTCAATCCTCACCACTGGCAACAGTGAGGGGCGTACACATTGGGAGGATTACAAGTAAACACAGTAAAGTACAATTTCCCTTAAGAGCACACAGAGATCACAATCAGTCTGGGGCTGGTTTCTCCCTCTTTCTCCAGATCCTCAATAAGACTCTCCACTGGCACAGCTATAGGGTTGAGATCTCAGCTGAGTGGCCAAGCCAAAAACCTCCAACACCATCTCTGTCTAACCAGTGCTACTTGTCCCTGCCCAAGTAGCTGGCACACACACACTTTGAGATTTGATTTATACACAAACACAAACACACACCTGGGAAAGGCTGACTCAGGTTTACTAGCTATGCCGTCTTCTGCCCAGACTATAAGGTAGTACCAGCTGCC
This sequence comes from Protopterus annectens, assembly GCF_019279795.1. Classification (NCBI taxonomy): domain Eukaryota; kingdom Metazoa; phylum Chordata; order Ceratodontiformes; family Protopteridae; genus Protopterus; species Protopterus annectens. Next base: position 593,501,278 of record NC_056746.1, read on the forward strand.
ACCAGCCACTACTTATCAACTACTTTTAAGGCCCTTACCAAAGAGTGCTCACTCTTACTGTGTAATGTTACTGTTAATCCAAATGGTAAGTGTGACCAAGACTTTCAAGGCTATTTAGAAGTGGTCTGTACAGTGCCACTAAGTACATATGCAAGTATTCTGAGAACTTAAATATGCCTTTGAAATGTCAGCCATAAATGTAGATTTAAATCTATTTAATAATAAATAATAAAAGAACAAGACAATACTGAAACAACACAGTAACTACAGAGTTCAGAATCACAGGAAATATCTTAAAACAACATTGCAGGACAGTCTCAGATGAATACAGAAAACATCTAAACTAATTTTTACTATATTCCTATCTATCTCTAAAAGATACTATCCCCTAAATAACTTACTTACAGACCAAGGCAAATGCAGATGAGTGGATGTTCTTGTTAGGTTCAAGACAAAGCACAAAGTGCCCAGTCTCTCTATCCGAGAGAGTTCTTAATTTAATATCACATATTACAGTTGGGTTAGCCTGGATGACATCACTTTTGTCACCTGCCTCCAGTTCCAGGGTTAACAGAAACTTAACAAAATTTAACATTTCTATGTGAAAAATACAGATCTCTCAGGTGTTTGCTCAGAATTGGAAGTCGCAAAAACAATTAAGCACTTTTACATTTGAAACCTAGTAACCTAGTAATTATTTCTGTTTCAAGACAATAGGAAAATCTCTAGCTCTAGACATTGTCTGCTTACTGAGAGATAACAGAGTCATAAAACATTTTACTTTTCAACTTATTTTCTTGAAGTTTTGCAAGTTAACTCTGTATGTTCCAGCTTCTACGATTAAAACATGCATTTGCACAGGTATATAGTTTATGTATATTTCTGTCCTTTTCCAGTAGGGTACACTGTGGTTACAGTCTTGAAGCTCAGTACATAACATACAGTTCAACACACATTGTAAGACAAGCATATACATCATATTAATATTCACAAATGACAAACAACTATCCACAAAATTCCAGATAGCTGAGCTGGCAGTGTCATAATATGATTCAGTTACTGCTCAGAACCCTTCTTTGCATTTTATTATTAGACTTACTATTATCTTTCTATGTTTTTGTTTATTTTAAAACTATTTATTTTATTATTTTATTTTTGTGAGTGTTTAAAGTAATTCCTGTGGGAGTTGCCATCAGTGTTTATTTGGTTCCTATGTTTGATAAAATATTTGTTTTTATTGTTTCTGAGAAAACTTTCAGTGTTTCTTAGAAGTGCAGTGCATATGTGTGCTGTTAGACAGTAAGGGTTGTTTTGTGCAGCTAGAAAAGTGAATTAATCATGCCTGTGCTTACTGTTGTTTCTCTGCTTTATTTTTGTCATTTGACAGGAAAATGTTAAAAAAGTTAGATTTTTCAACGTTTATGCATTATTTCATATATGCTCTGCACTTAGGTGACTTTGATATTTCAGTTGTAAAAAGAATTCCACTGAGGATATGCATTACAGCTTGCATGTAACCATGCATTGTATTGATTTGTTTTCTGAGCAATGTGCTCATACAACTTAGGTGGGAAGAAGAGAGTCAGAAAATCATTCTGCTCACGTTCCAGAGGCATCGATTTCACTTCACCAACTGGTTCTTCATAGTCTAACAGTAGTATTGCATGTGGCCTAGCATGCTAGTATTTGCCCTCTAACGGACAAGGGTGTGCAAAGATATGCACTTGTCATTTCATTGTTACTGCTGAGAGTACACGGATGATATCTTCCAGAGTTTGCCACATATGTAAGGAATGTAGTCCACCCTTCAGATATATGAAGTATACAATCAGTGCTGGTATCAACAGAGGGAGACCAATTAAGCATGTCCAGATACAGATGTCTCTCTGATGCACTGTTGCATGAGTTCTTTAAAAGACTTGCTAATGGAACATTGTTTTCATCTGAAACACTGGTAGCTCACTTACTAACTGTGATAGCAGGATATTGTTTTTCTCATTACTACTACCCACTCCATTACCATCTACTGCTACTTTTTTGTTTCCTGACATATAATGTCAGCAAGGTGAAGTTCATCTTCAGGGTCAGAAACTGTCTGTTCCAGTATGGAGCTATTCACATCAATATTGAACCATGCTGTCATCATAGTCATACTCCAGTAGAGCTACAATGTCAACCATTTTCTTGTTTCCCATGGTCCAGATACTTCATGAAAGATAAAAATGACTATTGTATGGTCTACATCGGTATATTGTATGGTGTATCAGCCATCATACTGTTTGGTTTACTGACTGCATTACAATTATAGCATTTGTTCTGCCATCTACATAAGCTACAACAGGCAACTGACAGCGGATGTCCACAATGACATGGATGAAACACACTAGAAATAAACCTGTGTATTACTAACGGTGCAATTATTATTTCTAATTATGCTGTACTTTTCACAACCTTTGCAAAACAATAGCCATTTTATACGTCACATCTGTAGGAACAGTATCTCAGCATATAACAACTGTCACCCGGAAGTACTATTGCTGTTTGTCACACCATTATTTAATAAGTCTTTACACTAGTGACATGCCAGTCTGATAGCACAGAGGTTAAGGCACAGCATTACCACTTTAAAAACAAAATAATACTTGTAACCTGTGTGGGGCACACCTGGGCAGTAGCAGTATCTGCAGAGAAGAAAGGCCTGGCATTCTACTTCTGTAATATCTGCCACAAAAAACCCATGGGGTCTACCCATAGAGTTGCTATGAGTTGATTTCAACTCAGGGGCAGTTACTTGCTTCCTTGTTTACACTGATGATGCAGTTTAAAGTTTGGCTATTACTATGCACACTTTTATAACACACTTTTATAACATTTTCTAAAGCAATGTTACTTATGTCATACATTCATAAAAATAAAATAAGAAATGAAATAGCCATTTTAATCATTAGCATTTTAGTTGTAATAAATATTGTTGCATGGTTCTGTATAGCAACAATCCATTAATTCTTAGATCTAATACAAATATGCATATACTTATTTTAAATAGCTATACAGAAGCAGCCTAGTGTCCACAAATATGTGGTGAAAGTTTCCAGAGTAAAACTTTGTCTTTTCATTCAAGTGAATTGTTCGTAAATGACTCTGTTATATACTGACGTTCCCTAAAAGTACATTCTTTCAAACATTTAATGACTTTGGTTTCTTTATGCATGTCATAGGGTATATACTGCTTATTTATAAATTTCTATGTTTCTGTCTTAAATATATTGTACTAGAACTATTTCAGAATTTATGCATGGCTATGACATAAATACCTCAGGTTCTGCTAGTGTCCTCTGTGATCCCCCCACTCCTTTTACCTCAACCTCTATACTGTCTCACTATTCCTTCTAGCTCTCTTCTTTTCTTATGCAACACAAACTCCACCATCCACTTGTCAGACTCTTTTCTGTTACTACACACTTTGCTTTTCTTTCTATCAGCTGCCACTCTCCCTTTATTTCCCTCCTGCACTTTTACTTTTTTATGTCTTTTATCTGTGCCATTTTACCTGTAACTGCTATTATAAATATCTAACCAATATACACTAATAAGGAAAAGTTAGTAAACATGTTGAAATATATTTTCTCTGTTAAGTTACTATACGTTTAGAATGCTGCCCTTCAGTTCTAAGTATTTTAAAGTAAGTTTTATAGATACTTGAAGTGTTATATTATTAATCCTGTCAAGTTGATGTTTATAATTGTTGTATATCTACTATTGTACATTGTATTATTGTGATGTTTTTCTCCCTGGTCCTCTACCAAAAATGTGACATGCTGCCCAGTCAAACTTTCCAGGTAAATAAAGGCAATAAATAAATAATTGATAAATAAACGAATTAGTTAAGCATCTTGGGATTTTGGTTATGCCTAAAACTAAACACTGGATGAATGCTGCATACTGCCTCCTGCTTTCTCTGCATCACCAGTGACTAAAATGTGCAGTATAGCTTTTTACTGAGCTACAATACCCTTCAAAATGTAGACTGGCCTGGCTCCATGTTGACCAGCAGAGGGAAAAAAACAAAACATTAATGTATTCTGAATGTGAATTCCATAGAAATGTAAAGCAGCAAATATTGCATAGAAATGTAAAACAACAAATGTAAAGAACCATGGTAACATTAAATACCATACTTACAGTGCAGATACTCTCACATGACCTCAGCTTGAAAACACCAGACTAGACAAGAAAGTGATGTATGTGTATTGTCATCTTTTGGTCACTGTAATGCTGGGAAATAGAAAAGAGATGCAATTCACAAATGAGAAATAAGAAAGGGATTCAACAATTGACAATAGCCTCTTCAGATTATGCTTGCGGACTTCTCATCAACAAGTTTTTATTTAAAGATAGCTTGACTCCTCAAGAATGGTCTCTTTACATAAATGTGAAGGAAATCAGAAAATATCATGCAGAGCCTTGACATTCTTTCATGACATATTTGTGCTTAATCACCTGCAAATTAATATGGGCTATATTATAGTAATGCTATATATAAACACACAATGAGGGATCAGAGCATTTAATCTCAGCTACACGTCAGATAGAGCACTGGGTTATTCAGCACCTTCTCCTGCTTTTTGGCAATGTATCTCCAATGGTTACAGAACTATTTAGCAGACTGCCCACCATTAGTGATGTATTTACTGTACATCAACAAGTCAGATGGCATCATAAATACTAAATAGGGATTTAGATCTCTTCCACAGCATCAACAAAACTGTTTGGAAGGACAGGTATATCTCGCAGTGGATATCGCCGCTGTGGAAGAAATTCCCCAACCACATAAAACAAAGTTCATCCCTGTCCATATTCAAATGCAACTTAGATCTGTGGATGAAAAACAGAAGGTTTACCCCAGGACTGCCCCCTGTACTACTAATGGATAGAGGCAGCTACAGACTGCATAAGTCCCCTCAACTTATCTATGGAATGATCCCAGTTAGTCATATTAGGGGTAATATATAATTAATGACCATGGGATGGGTAAGGCCAGTCTATAACCAAATGAGATAGGCTATTTCAAGCACAAAAAGGGAAACTGGCTAGGCTTAAAATGGCCAGCAAGGGCAGCTATCCAAGTATTTACCTATGAACCTATAAGAGGATGAAACTGTCCACTTCTATGAGTACCTGCAACAAATTTTATAAATAACATCTAAAAAAGTTGTTACATTCATCATATGCAATTAGAACGCTAATGATGGTAGTTAAAGAATAGCTGGGATAATAGGCAGGTTTTAACTTGGGTAAAACTGAAAGTAGGACATTAATTGGTCATAGCAAACACTCTCTTTAAATAGCTAATGAGATGTCTTTACACATACCTATGACTAGATGAGCAATTTTCAAATCAGACTGACTGTATACTATGCAGTCAGAGATGAAAGAATTATTGCATTATACACATTGTTAATCGGAGCTTCACTTAAAACCATAAACTTTATTAATATCATTAAAAGAATTAGTGCTTCTGCAGTCACCCTTCTTAGGTTCTAAATAAATTCAAAATATCTTATCTTTAAAAAAGACACACCAATTATATCTCACCAATGGTAGAAAATCACTTCAAAAACTAAATCAATCAATTACTGAATTAATTAAAAAAAACTAGTAGTCAAAGCCCTTACACAAGTTAACTTACACATGTCAGCTTCAAGGGAATAAACTCACATACCTAACAGTAATTCAAAACTTTCAGTAATACATAAATAGAATAATAGCAAAATACTTAATTATCAATTAGATTGAAGTGTACTATTTGAAAATAAGAAATGCATCTTCCTTAAAAGAACTTCAGCTATACTCAAAAAGGATTCAAGAAAATCACAAAAATACATAATAAAAAGTTGACAATTCAGAATCTTGATTATGCTGTCCCAAGAAGTGCAGTGGTGTAGGAGTCAAAATAGAAACATTTCTGTGTCCATAATACGTTCGTCTATGCACTTCCTAACTGGTCTGATAGCCTGTCCATATATTTACAAGTCAAACAACAGTTACATTGTTCTATCCCTCATCTCTCCTTTTTCATATTTGTACAGACAGTAAGATCTCCTATACTTGGGGGGTAGTTTAATAAAAAAAAATCTTTAAATTCAAATAATGCAGGCTCTCTTCTGACTTTATAATATACAAAAGGGGGCATGGGGCCACAAAACACGTCTTCTTGCTCAACATCCTTCCATCATCTATTTCTGTATAACACCATTCTCCACCTAAAATCTTTGTCCTTCAGTTTCAATTTATTTTTGGAAGCAACCATTTGGTCCTCTGTTTAACCTCTATTATGAAATCTCTAAACCACTCAATTTACCACCCTTTTTAAATCCTTAAAAATTCCCCATAAAGAACAGAATTTATAAGCTGTAATAGATGTACACTTGACACATCCAAAAAGGTATTTACTGAACTAGGTTTTCTATAAAATGCAGACGCTATTGCCTCATTTTTAATATGCACTTAAGTATCTAAATACTGTATAACTTCCTTCTGCACCTCAAAGGTAAAAGTGAAATCAAAACCATTATTTTTTACTCTGGCCATAAATACACTTAATAGTTCTAGAATACCCTTAATTAACATTAAAAATCAATATACCATTTATAAACTACAATATTGCTTTCAAAATAAGAGTCCCCAAAAATAAATGTAATCAAGTTTTCCCATAAATACATTTGCATAACTTGGTGTGAACTTCACACTCATCACAGTCCCATGAATTTACTTAGAAAAGGATACTCCAAAACTAAAATCATTATTAAGTAAGGAGAATCTTATTAGTTCCAAAACAACTGGAAGCCATTGCCTTTATGCCCAGATCATGCTGTATCAAGGAATAAATGGGCAAAACACCCTCTTTCCTTCGCACTTTCCCTACTCTTCTATCATGACACTCACACTATTTTTACACTAACTAAACAACCTAGCACTCAAAAACCAAGCCCACTATAAACCAAATCCAATCCCTAAAAATACATCAATACAACTACAACTTAGCATTCTTCATCTCTAGACTTGACATCTCACTGTCAAGCCTTATTCTTTTCCCTCTGCTCAGCTGCAAACTCACCAACATATCCAATATTTATAAAAAAACTTAAAGCCAACTTTATCATAGGACCATACATATCCATCTAATTATATCCATAAATTACATAGAAAAAGAGGATCCGTTGGTTACATCTTACTAAACCAATTACCTCTCCTCTTTCCTTAACAAATAAACCAAAAATAATCTAAAACTTTTACAAATGTACTCTTTCTCAATCAAAATAATATGGAAAAACAACAGCACAGCATCAGACCACAAACACAATAAAAACAACATGCATACCACAACTGTCCTACCATCACTAGACTACATCACCTAGATACCACAACTCTGCTCTCTCTCTTCTTCTCTATAAGCTCTAACCTTCTTTCCATTCTCTTCAATTACACTCCTTACCTTACCCTTTCTTACATACACTCTTAATTATTACTTTTAACACTCTTTTTACATACCTCCTTCTTTAATAATCTAGTCTCAGAAACCAAATGGGAAAACCCAACCACTCGTCCACACCGGTTCCCATCAGGGCTCCATTCTGGCTCTCTTCTCGGCTCCTCTCGGTGCCTCCTTTTCATCCATGATCTTCCTTTCTCGTCCCTCATATTCAGATGCAATCCCCTCAATCTGCAATGCTTCTTCTTTCAATCCTCTTCTCATCTATTACTCTCTTGTCTAATAACTCTAACATCTTTGAAACAAACTTCATTACTGCACTCAACATTCCTCTTCTACCTCAAAAACCTTGAACTCCTAAAACTAAACCCCACTTTCCTTTCTCTCCCTCCCCTCTCCTAATGCCACCTCTCATTGCTTCCCCAACAAGCCTAAAAAAATGCCTCCAGATCACACCTGATCCACTCCTCAAACACAATTAGCTAATCAACGAATTGAAACAACCTCTCTTTGATCTATCTCAAAAACACACAAAAAAAAGTCAATAGAAAATATAGGAAGCCAATAGAATAACATCCTCATCTAAAGCTCCATCCATCCCAAATCTTTTGCTCACCCTCTTTCTTCAACTTCTCTTTTTTTTTATCAATTTTTTTAACAACAGCCTTTAAGAAAGCTATAACAACATAACAAAACTGCCACTTACAACCCATATTGCCCTTTTAGTAACCCTTTTTAGAACTCATCAAACTTCTACTGCTAACCTTCTTAACTTAGGTTTTCTGTTCATCCCTCACCTCATTTGGAACAACCTTCAAAACCAACCAACCAATCAAAAATCTAAACTTTCTAAACTTTTAATCCCTTTTCTTTTCTAAACTTATAACTAGCTCAAACTCCTTAATGGCTACCTTCTATACTATAATAACTCTGATAAACTATAATAATTAATAATCAATACTGTACTATGGAACTGGAATGAAGGAACTATAATCCTCTTCCCCACTACTCACATCTCTGCCTCTCATAATATTAAAAAAAGCAAGTCGAAGCCACAAAAACTTCTGTTCCTGTTCAAAACCTGACTAATCTTTTTACCCTCCTCTAACTTTCCCCTCTACTCTGCACTTTCCTACTACTTCACTTTCTCCTCTCTTCTCTTCTATTACTGTATCTGCCTCAGTACTTATTTTTTTTTTTTCTTTTTTTTCTCCTCTATGCTCTCTCTCAACTCTTCTCTCTTTTCTTAAACTGCTACCCATTTACAACAGCAAACAATATATGCCACTGTATTCCATTCACTTGTTCATAAGAATGCATCTGAAAGATGTAAGGTTTCAACAACATATCCAAATGAGTACCTGTCTTCTCCAGAGGGCCACCTCATATGAGATACAATTGGCTCCTCTAGGGGATCAAACATACTCTTAAGAACTTTGGATAAAGCTTAAAACAAAGGTATGCATAGAATTGAAACAATATGATTCTGTCCCATCTTACCTGAAATAATTCCCTTCTGAATCATTAGTTCAGTGGCTGATATTACCTTAGATTGTATTTCATTCAACCGATTATTATTTAACCTTAAATATATTTAAAGATTATTTAACAATTTCAAATACATACCCTCATAAGTTATTCTATGCATAATAATGTTTCCCTTATGTGCTGGTTTAACCTCCCATAAGTCATCGATTTCTAATATCTTCAAAGCATTCTGATAACTTTTAGATGTTATATTTTATATAATATTGTGAACATAACTTCATATTTTTGATTCACTGAATTACAAAATACCATAACAATTTTATTATTAAATTTTGGAATAAACTTCTGACATTTAAAGCCAGCCTCTTTAATAACATTGTCCAAAGATGCTCCACTTAAATCAAAGTTTTATACACTCAGAAAAAACAAGACCTGGTGCTGATTATAGCTCAGACAATCACCTTTTTGTAAGGTTTAGAATTAACTTAAAGAAAGCATGAAAGCATCTTGGTCAGTGAGTTGCAAGTTCCATGTGAATATGGAGTAGAGCTGAAGAATAGACATGCAGGATTAAACGTATTGAATAGATTACCTAAAGTACTATGAACAGAAGTTTGAGTCACTGCTCAGGAAATATTCCAAACAGAAAGAAGATTAAGAAAGAAAAGCAATTGTCTGTGGAGACTTTAAAAGTGTCAAGGAAAGCAGACGAAATGAGAATGGAGATAGAAAAAACATGTCAAAATGAATGCAGAGCTTCAGCCAAGAGCAAGGAGAAGTAAAAAGGTGTATTTAAATATGCAGTACAAAACATTTGTAGAGAGAAACAGAATGGCAAAGGCAAATTATTTGTTCAAGAAGATTGGTGATATTAATAGAAACGTCCAGCAAAAATGGGCATTATAAAAGAGAATGGTGCAAGAGGCCTATCAGAAGCAGGAGACATTACAAAGAGGTAGCAGGAATCTACAGAACAGCTAAATAAGAAGGACCCTAATATCACTGATATAGCCAATGATATGTTCCCTAACCAAGTGACAGGTGTCCAGGAGACTGAAGTTAAATGGGCTGTAGAAAGCCCTGCCAATAACACGGTCACATGAATTAATGGAATGTCAGCGGAGTTGCTTAAAATCCTTCACAGTGATGCTGTTACAGTGCTGTTAAGAATTTTCCAGCAAATTTGGAAAATGTGTCATTGGCAATACAAATGGAAAAGGTAGAATTATATTACAGCCTCAATAACAGGAATGCAAAAGGGGGGTTCAAATTACTAAACAGTTGCAGCTGATTCACGTTAGCAAAGATATGCTCCAGATTCTCAAGGCTAGACTCCAGCAATATATGGACGGAGAGCTGCCAGATGTACAAACTGGTTGTAGAAGGGGCACAAGCACCAGAGGTCAAATTGCCAGTATCTGATGTATAATGGATAAAGCAATGGTTCTACAAAAATATTTATGTCTGCTTTATTGATTACTCTAAAGACTGACTGTGCAGGTCGTAACAAACTGTGACAAACTGGCATCATCTTACTTGACTCTGGAGAAATCTGTATGGAGAACAAGATGCAACAACTACCAATGAATATAGAAGAGCTGACAAGTTCAAGAGCGGGAAAGTAGTATTACAAGTTGTGAAGATATGTGAAGTCTGCCAACCTAGTTAGATAGAAATTTGTAGATAATTCTATGTCATTGTAAATATGAATATAATCCACAGGCTTGTGTTAAATGTTGAACTTCAAAAATGTAACCACAGTGCACTGTGCTGGAAGAAAGCTGCTAAGTCAAGTATTGTATGACTGATCTCAAAGCTCGGAGACATAATGTCTGGACTGAAGAATTCCTTCTGCTGTTTTGACACCAGAGTTAATTGCAAGGTTTTACATGTATAATGTATTTTATTGTTATGACGTCCTGGCCAGTGCAAGTTTACTAAGAAAACTAAGAAATGTAAATTTAGGGTTTCTGGTAGCCTGAAAAAACAGAAAAGTGTCAAGAATGATGTAATCTAAAGTAAGTCAGCAGTGACGTATCATCAATTTTAAGGATCTCAGAGAGAAAGAGAAAACATTTTGGATTTTGTCTGAAGAACATCACTCACCAGTACTCTGCTTTTGCTCTGTATGTAAGTTTATTTAGAACTGGGATTACTCTTAGAGTTAGATAGGAATTTAGTCAGATTTAGTCTTGCTGTTTTCTATATTTATGTCAGACTATTCTACAGTATTATTTTAAGCATTTTCCTGTGATTTCTGAACTCTTGACTAGCACTGTGTTGAATTGAGAAGATTTGTCTTGTGTTTTTATTTATTATTAAATATTTTAATCCTTTCAACTGTGGCTGTTTTGTGTAGAGATAATTTAAGCTCTAGAATACTTGCATGCATTTGGTAATACTGTACAAAGCCACTCCAATAAGCCTTGCTCTTCATCCACTTACTATTTGGATAATAATATTGCACAGTAGAAATTGGACACCATTTGGGAAGGGCCTTTTTAGCACCTGATAAGAGTAGTTGGTGGTAGTGATTCCTAATTTATAGCCTGGCAGGAGGGGGGGGGCATAGTTGGATAACCTGTGCCAGCCTTCCCCAGGAGTGTCTGTGTGTTTGTATGTAAACCAAATCTCAAAGTGTGTGCATGTAGCTACTTGGGCAGGCACACAAAGCACTGGTTGGACAGAGAAGGCACTGGATGTTTTGGCTTGACTACTCGACTGAGATCTGTACCCTATAACTGTACCAGTAGCAGTCTTATTGGGGATCTGGAGAGAAAGGGAGAAACCAGCCCCAGACTGATTGTAATCTCTGAGTAAGATTTAAAGATCAAAGGCATCATATTGCCAAAAAAAGTCTATTATCAAAATTGTGTTTTTCCCAGTGGTAGCAGATGACTTGAAAGTAGGCTATAAGTAAGGCTTTGAGATGGAAAATTGATGCTGTTGAACTGCAGTGTTATAGAAAACTGTTGAGGGTATCTTAGGCTGCAATAACATTAAATCTGTCAGCTCTTAAGGAAATAAATCTAGACTGTTCATCGTAATTACTGATAGTAGAACTAATACTCAAATATATTGGTCATATAATATTAATACATGATTCATTAGTGAAGACACTGATGCTGGGAAATATTAAGATTAAACAAAGAAAGTGGCAGCAGAAATAAAGGTAGTTGCATAACACTTCTGAAGTAATTAATATGAATTTGCAAGAACTTAAAAGAGGTATAACTTGATAGACAGGCCTGACATGCTAAAGTCCTTGAGGTCACAAAGAGTCAGATTTTGCAAATGACTAAACAACAACAAATAACAACATTATTACTGTTACTGCACTTCACATAATTTTTCATGAACTTCTTACTTTAAATGATGTATGAAGAAAGCAGTATTTTGCAGTCATATGACTAGTCTGTGCATTATTATTTGCTGTACTATAAGGTGTCACAGAAGAACACATGAACACACAAAGCTGCACAACCATTCACATATTTGTGCATGTATGCATATTATCATACAGACACATGTTTGCATTGACATTTCCTTAGTTATAGATGTGCTCTGTCAGACCATAGAGCACCATTATGTAATTGCTTATTCTTGCATTAGTGTATTTATCAGATCTACTATTCAAAGATGACCATATAGCACTATCAGTGAGTATATATGTAGCACAACAAAATCCGTATCCAGTGAACTAAACCGGCTAAGAATCAAAAACATTGGAACCTGGCTGATCACAAAAGAAATAAGGAAACCCTGGCATACACAACTCTTAATACCACACTTCAGAATGATGAAGTCCTCAATAAAAGCTTGATATTAAGAGTTGTGTACACCAAGGTTTTGTTATTTCTTTTGTGGTCAGCCAGGTTCCAGTGTTTTTGATTCTGAGTATGTATGTATGTATGTATGTTTGTGGAAGGTGATCTCTGTTTGGCACTGCCACCATGAGATATCCTTTGGTTGCCATAAAATTAAATGACTGATATTCAGCAACGTTACTAGAAACCAGTCAACATAATTTTGAGTAAGGAAATAATGAGCAACAGCATTGATCAAAGTGGGAGAACATGGCTGCTGATGATTACTAAGTCTACTTTATGATGCTTAATTTGGTGGTCTGTTCATCTGACATAGGAGGAACAGACATGCTAGTACTTAGTAACCCAACACTAATTAAAAACATAAGTACAGATTGATATGTACTACACCTAAGAGAGTGATAGGTCATACATCACAACACTTCTAAAAAAAGAAAAAAAGTGGCTATATATGGTATCCTGTGCACAGGATAAGGTACAGCAGGGTTAATAGATGATATCCCCTCTTCCTAGCAATATTCCATGCCAGCTGTAGCCAGCAAGTCTAGACTATACAGCACATGCTTTAACTGAAAAACTTGAGACACCATAAAGTTGTCCATAAAGGATCTAAATATCAATTCTGAGGAAGTAATTTCATTTCCCAAATAATTCAGTTATATTCACTGATTTCTCATACTGATGATATACAAATTATAGTAAACATATAATAAGGATAATATATTTCAGTGCCATTGGTAGCCTAGAATAATATTTGGGCATATGTTTTCATATTTTTATCAAATAGATAAAATGCACAACAACAGCAGCATGGTGAGATACATGTTCACTAGAATTGGGACAGTCCGTACCACCACCTGCATCTACCGCACAGGTGACAAGCCTGACATCTGAGTTGCCTATATAAAGAAAAGAAAGAAGCACTAATAAAGCAGTATAGATGATTCTATCTACACACACACACACACACACACATATATATATATATATATATATATATATATATATATATATATATATATATGTGTGTGTGTGTGTGTGTGTGTGTGGGTTAATGGCAAATTACTGAGTTTTCGGAAATTTGAACTTCATATAATTGAGGCCATGTGTTTGACTTTCCAAAAACTCAAAAGATTTGTATGGAGAATGTGGTACAGTGGGGATCAGGGAGTATTCAATTTTCCCTGCTGTAGTGCGATCTCAGAATTATTATATACAATTTCCAGGGAGCATGGGGGAGGGTGCAGGGGGGCTTGGTAGATTTTTGTTATTTTGTTTGAGTTTTCCTAAAGTAGAACATATGTTTCTGAAAACTCAGTAATCTGACATAACCCATATATATATATATATATATATATATATATATATATATATATATATATATATATATGTGTGTGTGTGTGTGTGTGTGTGTGTGTATAGATTGTCCCAAATCATAGATTTTTGTTATTTTGTTTGAGTTTTCCTAAAGTAGAACATATGTTTCTGAAAACTCAGTAATCTGACATAACCCATATATATATATATATATATATATATATATATATATATATATATATATAGACACACACACACACACACACACACACACACACACACACACACACACACACACACACACACACACACACACACACACACTCACACATGCACACTCAGTCATACAGAGAAGAAAACTGGAAGTTGCTAGGTAAGCAGTTAAGCAGTTAGTGAGACTACAACATGCCTAACCATTAAACACCATTAGGGAAAAACACAGTAATAGGAGTGCTCACATCATTTATCAGAAGGTAATCTCTGGAGTGAATTTGTGACACTTATTCATCTTAACTTTACTATAGTCTTGTTATACTTAAAACGTGAGAATAATTTTTACATAGATGAGAAGTGCAGTTAGTTATGAACCTATTTTTTCCAGTAAGTTTTGTTAATTTGTTGATGTCGATTAAGGTCTCTTGTATGAGAATCTGAGATAACTGAAGCCCAGTGAAAGTACAGGAGATCAAACAAGGTGTTTCCTTTTAGTCATAGAAGGCTAGACATATGCCACTATGAATGAGCCAGTAGGTCATTGAATACAACAATGTTTAAACTAATCTGTCAGGGCAGATGAGAGCTTTAAGACCTTGATAATACACCTAGTAAGGGAAGAATGCAGTATTAGAATAATGACATCTTTAGAATTTGAGGAAATTTCATTGGATATTAATTGGGCCATGTAGAAAGATTTTCTAATGCTAGCAAAGACACTGTGGTTACATGAGAATGAGATATCCACATATATGCTGAGCTATTTTGTAACAGTGCCAGCCTTTATAGTGGTATTGTTGGCATGAAAGGAAGATGGAACAGCTTATTTGCTAAACAGTACCAGCCTACACTTTTATTACTTAATTTTAAGCCATTTTCTTAACACTGAGTGTGGGCATAGCCTAAATCTTGGTAAACCAACTTGGTATCAGTGGAATATTTAAGCAATAACCCACGTCTGGGTGTGGGTAATGGTAGATATACCCACGGTTGGTGTGGTTTGGTCATGAGGGCGAAGCCCAAGTGACCAAACAAAGACAACTGTGGGTAAATCTAGCATTACCCACACCCAGATGTGGGTTATTGCTATTATACAAAGACATTATTTAAGAAAATAAAAAACTTACTTTTCTTAAATAATGCCTTTGTATAATACCTGCTTGGTGCCCTTCCACGGTTTTCTGCTATCCTGGGACTTTTTCTGATGTACTGCGCATGCATATGCTTACGCAGTACATCAGAGTTGTGTAGATAAAGCAAAAGAGAAAGGAAGATCTCCGTTGCTTTTTTAAAGCTGTCTCATTATGTTAAACAAAAAGCAATGGAGAAAGGAAGATCTCTGTTCTCTTTTTTAAAGCTATATCGCTATGTTAAATGAGTTTAACATAGCGAGATATCTTCAATGGAGAAAGGAACATCTCTGTTGGCTTTTTTTTTAAGATATCTCACTATGTTAAACTTACAACATAGCGAGATTACAGCAACAGAGATCTTTCATTCTCCGTTGCTACCTAACACAAACAAAAAAAAAAAAAAATCAAGACTTATACTAATGGAAAAAGTCCTGGCGACCAGACCTTTTTCCATTAGTGTATGTCAGATTTACAATGGGGATGCTGGTTCGGTTGGCAAATCAGCATGCATGTTTTAGAATACTAATCACAGTCATTGTATAATAAATATTAGCATCCAGTTTGCAGACATTAGCAAACTCAGATATCCATACTCCTTGAATATTGGTCTGGATGTCCACAAAATATATAACAGAGGATAGGTCCCAGAGTAAAACTCTGTGGGACATTGCTAATTATAGTTTTACATTCTGAGAAGGTACCCACAGTTTCAGTTTAAACTAATCTAAGGTAGCAATTGAATTCATTAAATTATATTGAACTTAATTTAAAATGCTGGACAAGTTTGCTGGAATCTAATAACTATACTCATTTCATAAAGGTTAAAATGCTTGAGAAATGTGATTTATAGATCACTTATTCATTCGATTCCACCCTTTCTTTATAATAATTTTTTAGCCAGAATGACACAGAAAATATACGTCAAAACATTTAATATGACTGTGTTATGTTAGAAATACCTGGGTATCAACAGGTTGTAATTAAAGAAATTATTCTTTTGAACTGGGTCACAGGATTGGAATAGTCTTTATATAGTAAGAACTTACTCAATTTAATGCTGTTGGCTGCTAAAAAAAACAATTACTGGAAATGGAAATAAAAATCTAAAATAACTGTAACTGAAGTATTAAATATTGTCTAGGTCGGATATAAGTGAAGGTGAGATATTTAGAAAATGGAATGCGCAAATAACCTAGAAATAGAATTTGTGGGAACAATACATGCAGAAAAATGAAAAGGAGAAAGACTGGTGTTTATGAGAAGGGTGGAAATGAGCAATTTATGTAATGTTGTACTGAATAATAATTTTTAAAATGAAAGAAAACATATTTAATATACATTGAATGAATATGAAAAATATGAATATGCTTTGTTTTCTTTTCTATTAATTTATTTATGCATGTGTGTTAAGTGATAATTCAATAAAGGTACTTAATAATAACTAAACTTTTGTTCTAATAGAAGTAGTTATTGGGGAAAAACATCTTGAACCAAATCCATCAGTTTCTTCTGAAGATATTAAATGTTTTACTAAAGCATAATTTGTGAAATAGTGCACATTTATTCACAGAAGTACATACTGTACAGACTGCTGACAGTTAGATAATTCACATTTACGTAGGCTCGTTGGAGTCTAATATGCATTATCTATATATATTTTATCGAAATTTTTATCTAAATTATGTTATGAGAGCATGGGATATAGTTAGAAACACATAATGCTTATGTTGTTGATTAATTGCCCTGAGACTTTCGTTTCTTTTTATTTGCTAGATTTCCATGTCAAATTTAACGACTTATTGTAAAAGTAGATAAACATCTAAAAAAAGGCTCATAGGAATTAAGTAGCACATTTTGAATTCCCCCTCCCTGTGTTTGTTTTAGTTTACTAATGTAAGATTTCATTATTTAAGCAGGCATGGAATGCAGTTTATATTTTTATCTTACTTCTCATTATTTTTATGAAGCACGCCATCAGAATTACATCTTAACATTTTATTAACATTATTTGCCTCGGCTAATAAATTGTTTTTATAGCATAGATTAACTTCCCAGGTTTCCATTTTTGTACTTATTTTTCTAAATCCTTCCAAAAAATGTGAATGTTTATTGAAATACTTCTGTTTAACAGCAAATGATCTTAATCATAATTAAGTGTCTGTGTTTATGTTTGAAGCAAACATTTAAAAACTATCTTTTTGTTAATAATTGTATTTGGATCATAGTGAAGCTAGATTTCACTGGTGAAATGGATTTTTTTTAATTGTTTACTTCCTTCTATGACAACTATAGTTATTCTGGTTACTGAAAAAAGTGTTATACTGACAGCTATTTTTAAATGAAATAAGACAGTTTTTTATTTTATGTTTGGAGGAATTGAATACTCAGGTTCTGATATTTTAAATGGAATGTAGCATAGTCAGATTTCACATCCAAAATTCACTTGGATTTAAACATATTTCAGTAGCATCTGTATTCTGGAAAAAAATCTTGATGGCCACTTTTGTATTTACCTCCTACAGTTAACACCAGGAAAGCTGCTTTTGGGTTATCTGTTCTGACCTCAATGATATATTGCAACAATGGTAACAATGTAACAACAGTTAAAATAAATTAAAAAGTGAAAGTGATCTGATCATGCAGTACAAAGATTTCTACAGAAATGAGGGAAACTGTTAAGTAGGCAGAAGCTTTATTTACTAAAAATGTGTTATTAATGTAATAATATGTTTTAATAAATAAAAATATTATGAACATGATGAGAAATGAAACTACTGCTGTATAATTTACTAGCTTGCTCTCCAGCCCTGAAAACCTCTTTTTGTGCACTGGCAATGAAGCAGTTTGTGTGGCCTTTTTGTTCTTTATTCACTGGCTGCTATGTGACTAAAGATTTAGTATATTTAAGTACAAGTGGTGAGGTGGGTAAAGCCTCTGCAGAGTGAAGGTAAAAGAGGGGCTTGCACCCTGTGGAAACAGTGGTTCTTATTTAACTTGTGTTGAAACGTTGGCGCTTTGATCATTTTTGATATTTGGTTGAAGCTTGGGAAGACATAGAGGATCTTAGCATCTTATGGAAGTATGTTCCTTGTAAGAGCTGTGGAATAACCAGCTACATCTTACTAAACAGCTCCCATACGAGACTCTTCAAAGTAGACATCTTTGTTGAACATCTGAAGGAAAATAATCAAAAACAAGGAAATCCAGCACTGAGTGATATTACAAGTTTAATAGCAAAGAATTAGGTGCTTTTGTTCCATATAGTGGAACTTCATCAGAGTAATTACCCCCCCCCCCAAAAAAAATGAAATTTATTTAAGATCCTTAAAGTAATAATAATAATAATAATAATAATAATAATAATAATGATACAAATAACACCTTTGGTAGGAAATTGGTGCAGACAAAGTATAATTATTTTGTGTGTGTGTATATATATATATATATATATATATATATATATATATATATATATACTTATAAGGAATATGTGGAATAATAAGGCAGAGTGGCTCTAATCAGACATGTCCTTTTTTTAACAGGATGTACTTCTGCAAATATCACATTAGCCATAATGCAAGGTGCCACCTTCCCAACAGACTATACACCTACTGAATTTGGTAACTGCCTGGATAAAGATGTAGTGATATCAAACCTGGATGTCTTAGCTAGTAAACCTCTACCAAGTAACTATCTTACAGTAGTCAAATCTAAACTGAATGAGGTAAGTGTGATAAACTAAATCTATGAAATGTGTTTCCATAACTGTACAACACTGAATGAGTGTAATACATATTAACATATTCCATTATTCTTTATTTTTTATTCTGTTTGTATTATCTGCAGTGTCTTCATAACTAGACCACTCCAACTGTGGGGAAACCCTCCATTACCCAAATCCATGTTATACATTGTTAAAATAGCAAATGCTTGAGTTTGTTTATTGCCGCACATCTGACAAATAAGTTATAAAACTACAGAAGCAGTGAATGCTTGCTAGGCATGTTGTCTCTAGACATTTTGCCAGACAGTAACATTTGTGTGCCATGTAACACTGGAAAGCAAAGTTAAATGTCCAATACCATATTCAATATTACAGTACTTGTGCATGTTCAGAGGTGGTTTTAGAAGAGAATATCATTTATCCTTATAAAGAACTGCATGGAATGTTTCTGCCATCTTGAAGAATAATTGGCTATTCAGTAGGCTGCTATCGTTGGGTTTTTATTTGCCTGTTATACAATTTTCCACCATTTTGCATGTACTGAGTGACATCTAGACAAAATTTTGCTATGCTACATGTGAAAACAATATAAATTACATTTTGGTGCTATGTATCTTCTGCAAGAACCCCCAATTCTGAAACCTTCAGAACAGTTTAGCTTTCTGGGGGAAACTACACATTCTACAAGTGTGTAGAAATACACCAAGGTACATACAGTCTCATATTATTTGTTATGTCCAAAATATATGTTAAACAGTCCAGTTACTATGGCACATTTTTTTTATACAGAAAAACAAAATGTGCAGCTGTTGTTGTTTTCCCCCTGAATGGAATCCTGAATAATTTTTCTGTAAAGCTAGTTCCTAGTCCTACAATACTAACTATTTATTTCTGAATATACTATTCCTTCAGTATCTTCAGCCAGTTCTCCTGACTTACTGTATGTATCAGCAAACTGCTTTAGTTTTTGACCTGAGGCCTTAATGTGAAAAATAAGTACAGTTGATGTAATAGCACTAGCTGCAGCAATTCCCACACTACCTCACATACCCAGAACTGAAGTAAAACACTGTACCTCACTACCTGATGTTTATTTAATAACTGTTTCCTTTCTTCAGGAGTAACATCTCAAACTCTGAACTGCTTCCCTGTATCCATTTCATATTTATGGCATGATATCTTGTCTGTACCATTCCATGCAGTTACTTTCTAAGGCAGCACATCATTGCAAATTTAATTGTGGAAATTGTTAACTTAAAAACAACCTGATACTGTAGTTCACATAGAACAGTACAGAAAATATCATCAGCTATGAGACTATTCTTAGTCTAAACTTCAGTGGCCAATTATTGACACAGGATATGGTCTGTCATGTTTCTGAGGTATTTCCTTAAATATCTGGTAACCATAAATATAAAGTATATTACTCATTCCATGGTATGTAACATATTGGATATACAGTCACTTTTACCACTTTTGCAAAATGTATATGTTTGACAGTACTAAATAGTCAAATTACTACAGTCAAAAATTATCTTTCCTAGAATTTATGGCTGTATAGTCATGCTGTACACAGTTTTTCCCTTTTCACTGCTAAGTAATAAACATTAATTATATGAGTGACATTTTCACGGGTTTATAGGTTCACAGGGAAGTACTAGGCAATAAATCTACAGACCATTGGAAAGTCTAAACAATCAACTGTATTCAAAGCTTCTACACCTTTGAGAAGGGGAGCACATGACAGACCCAGGAGATCTATGTTTGCCTTGAAGGTGGCAAGGGTGATACTCTGCTTGACATATAGTGGAAATTTATTCATGTACCAGGGGATATCTTAAGATATTAATCCGACACACTGACATGTTTTATTTTAACAACTAAACTACAAGAAATTCATGGAGCAATGTGTACCGACTAACTAAAATAAAACAAAATACACAGCACAAAGGTTTAAGAACCAAGAGACATCCTTCAGAAGTGTGTTCTTCAGGTCAATAGACTGTGACCTTTTTAACCATGAGGTAAGTTTTCTTGTCATAGAGTTTATTCCATCACAAGTGTTTTATTTTAAAATTCCAGGATGTTTCATGCAGATTGGAACTACTTATTAATACGACACATTAAGTGGGAGTAGAAATCAGAGGCACAGGCATCAAGTACATGATAGTTCATAGTCATTTCTTTTTACCTGAAGTATCTTTAGTTAAACACCTCAGAATATGGGTTTGATACCAGATGGCCACTGTTCAATCTGCAAATATACTGTGAGAACATTTACTCAAATTAATAAGGTTGATTTTAGGCCAAATTATGTATTTCACAGCAAGAGGTTCTCCCATTCGATTCTTGGCTGGTGCACCTTCTGTGTGAAGTCTGCATGTCCTCCCTGCTGTCGAGTGGCATTTGAAAGACATGTGTGAATGGGAGTGCCTTCATTGAAGGTTGGGTGTCGGGCTGGCACCTCGGCACCATAAAACATCAACTGCCAATCATAACTGGGAAAAGCCGAAAGAAAACAACTGAGGGCATTCTTTATGTATTGAGATGTGACTGTAATTTGTTTTATGTGGAGGGAAACTAAAAGGGCCTTCAAGGTAAAGTTGCAGGAACATTTAAAAGATATAAGAAATAAAAAAAAATGGAGAGCCTTTTAGCTGTTTGTTTTAATTTATATCATGGTGGGGATGAAAGTTGTTTAAAAGGTACTATTTTAGAAAAGGTTAAAGCATTTTATGGTGTGGATTTAAAAAATAAATTGCTTTATAAGGAAATAGTTTTTAATCTTAAAATATGGTATATTGACCCCTACTTGTCTGAATCTTGAAAGCAATTGAAAATTGTTATTGTAATTAAATGTGAGGTTTTATTGGATGTTATTTAATTGTGTTAATTAATGATTTATGGTTGTTGGAATATAAGCAGATTTTGTGGAATGTTGAGATAACTCTTCAATGGCCAGTGGCCGAGGTGCTAGAGAACACTTTTTTTTTGTTTTAATAAATGTTTGGATTCACTGACTTTGTGGTTGCCTATCAACCTTAGCAGAGTCCAGCAGTGGAAGTGCAACTCATTAAGGTTAAAGTAATTAAAGATTTGCTTGAGAAGTCACTAAACACAGAGGTATTTGAAAGGGAAGTATCATCATTTTAAAGCAAAAAACAATGTCATTGAGTTATGGTCTGACATAATGAGGGAAGAGAAAAAGTATGCAGTGTGCAAGAACAAAACATGTTTGAGACAATATTAAGGGTATTTTGCCTCCTAACAGGATGGTTAATTAATTGTATGAGGGAGTTAACATTTATAATCTCAAGAAAGCAATGAACATGCCAGCCACTGGTGGAGGAGGTCAGCTAGTTTAGCCACTAAGCCTAAAAAGAAAGAGTGCTTTCATTTTAGAAGTTCATTTCTTAAAACATCTCCAAATGGAAATATTTTTTGTTTGACTATAAGCATAGCTCCAATTTTACCATTTCGATCAGTACCATAAGGCAAAAGCTCTATATGAGTACATCACAAAAGCATTATTCTGTTAATAGTGCCATATCAGTGAATGTTCATGGTGTCAGTCTTTTTGGAACACTGTTTTCATATATGAAGACAAATCAGTATGCACCTGATACCTTTGTTGAACATCATATGGTTGACACCATATGATCAAACTTTTAAAAGTTCAAAAATGTAATTAAAAAAATAAACCAAAAAAAAAAAACCTACCTGAACAGTTTAATGTTGACTATATGACGTTCGAACTTTTAAAAGTTTGACAATGTGATATAGACCCTACCTTTTGAGGGTGTACAGTCTATGGTCCAGATGTTACCTAGATCTATCAGTAAAGAACAATTAAAATGGAAAGGTTAACCTCTTTTTTTCAATTTTTAAACAGGTTTTGGTCCCACAACTCAAAATGTCCCATTATCTTTGATTTCTTTTGATCTACTTAATTGTCAGGCTTAAAACTTTGGGTAAATACTGTTGAGGAAAACATAGTATGTGATGTTGTCAATTTTCATTCATTCCTCAAAACTTAGTTTGGATCTGAATCTTGGATCTGGCTTGGATGTTATTTTCAGCTCATGGCCACTAACAAACTCTCGAGCTCCTTCCTTACCAGTAATGCTCCATCCCCTAACATACCAGATGATCTCGTTTGACACTTTTGTGTTCAGATGTGGTTGCTGTGAATTCCTGAGCTTAGAGGTTTTGTTTTTGACATAAGTCAAAAATTATTGTATTTATAATTTTATATTTAGCTTTCATTTTTGTAGTGTCTGCATTAACCTCTATTTCCTACACTTCTGTGTACTCTTTTTTACCATAGTCAGTATGCCTTTCCACTAACTTTTTTTATGTACATAAGTGTATCCTTGACACCATTGTTTGTATCTCTCTATATTTCTCCCTTGCTTTGTTTTTATATATATATATATATATATATATATATATATATATACACATATCGAGTGAGCAAATGTCCGAATCCATAATAACCAAACACACTTTAATGAAAGGGCTTTTATCGAAAAAGTGCTTTTGTTAAAGCATGTTACAAAAAATAAATAAATAAAACACTAGATTTACATTTTTTGCATGGGGGATTCTCCCCCTGCAACCCCCATGTGGGGGGCTGTGCCCCCCCACCCCCTACTTTAATATTCTCCCTCCGAGACTGCACTACAGTGGGGAAAAGTGAAATTTCCCTTACCCGTAGTACAGCCTTGGCAACAGGCCTACTTATGCAAAAGTGCTTCTTCAGTAAAAATCACTTTCATGTAAGTATGCCCGGCCATTTGGGTTTCAGTCATTTGCTCACTCCAGCAAACGTCCTAGATCCATATATGTATATATATATATATATATATATATATATATATATATATATATATATAAATAAACAAATTCTTCTTTTTTTTCTGCTATTTGTTGTTTAGAATGCCTGATAAGCCAGCAGGGTTTAAAAAGTGTCAGAACTGCAGTCACAAATTACTGCTTTCTGACTATCATGCCTTATGCATGTATTACTTGGGCCCAGATCGCCTTCAACTAGATTGCAAGATTTGTAAATCTTTTATCCCTAGGGCCATAGTGAAGAGGAAAAACAAACTGATTTTAAAATGTTTGCTACCTCCCTCTTTCTTGGAAGCTTTTCCTGGGGCTCAACCCCCCCAAACCAAAGCAGAAGGAGCTTTCTGGCAAACATTTGGGACCATCTGGGTCCTCAACCCCTTCCTTCATCCAGTGAGGGAACCCCCAAAGAAAGAGCTTAAAAAATTGGATTCAATGCCTGCTCCTTCTCCAAAGCTGGCATCTGAGACTAAATCAACTTCTGATCCTATCCTTTTAGATCCAAAGTTGTTATCAAGGAAACATAGATCTGATACCCTCTAGGGTATCATGTCCTTTTTTGGAATCCCACCAGTGCTCCAGATCTCCCTCAGTAACATCATCTCATTTTTCCAGAAGCCTAACCAAGGCTGATGTGGACAGAATGATGAGGAAATTTCTCTTTGTGCAGATTCAGATGGGAGTCCTCCCAGCTCCTACCCTCTTGCTAGTACTTCTCTGATCCAACTTCTTGTTTCAGAGTTCCTGGATCCAAGTCATCCAGATCCATCTAGTTTGGATCTGAAGATCATAGTATCTTCAGCTGCAAGGATTTCTCTGAGGACATCATCTCCGAGTGCTTCAGAGCTGGAGAACTCTTGCAGCCAAGCTGTCCCTGTCAGATCCAAGACATTAGAGTCAACTCCCGAAGCTGTCAGAGCCCTTTCTGTCCCTCTCAGTTTTGGCATTGGATAGCTCAGCTCTTGTCTCTGCCTCAGGTGGATTGTCTTCAGAGCAGGGGAAGCTGATGGGTTGGAAGCTTGCCTTCTCAGTTCCGTCGACTTCCTTCTCCCTGGAGTGTTCTGCTTTTGAGGTAGTGAAGAGAGTGTTCTCTGCTTCTGCAGGATGGATAGTTCCTCCCTCCTCAGACCTCCCCTGTGTATCCCATCTGTCTCTGCACCTTAACTGTCATCATTCCAGTCCACAGGGACAGACAGCTAAAGTCTCCAGGCTTCATAGCAGGGTATTTCTATTTCTTTTGATATTTCTTTGGAACACCCCAGTGAAGAAGTACCTAAGAAGAGGAAGTGCAAGAGGAGGCACTCAGACTCTCACCAGGAGTCCATCACTGAAGATACAGATTTCAGTGATGGGGAAGGGTCCCCAAGATCTCCACTTGAAGATGTCTCATTTGGAGACATCTTAGAAATCCTTAAGCAGATGGGTTGTTAGTCCACTGATAACCCTTCCAAAGAGGAATCTGTATTCCTGGAGGCCTTTGTTCTGGCCCATCTACCTCCAGGGTGACTCTGCCCACTGAAGTGCTCATTGATTTGATCTGTAAGCAGGGGTGTGTAAGGAACCAGACACAGCTGAGCTAATCCCCAAAAGACCAGACCAGATTTTGTCACCACCTGTAGGTAAGGAATTTTGGAGCAAGGGACTTCCAGTAGATGCCACGGTTGTGGCAGAAGTCACTAAGAAAGAACTCAAGGAGCAAAGTTCTTCTGTCCATCCCCCTAACAGGGAGTCTAGGGTGTTGGACAGATTTGGGAAGCATGTGTCTGTTTCAGCAACCTTTGTACTCAGATCACTGAATTATTTGGCACATAAGCACACTTCATCAGATTAGACTGGGATCTGATTAAGGAATTTTCAAACTCCTTCTCTGGGACTAGTACTCCTGAGGCTCAGTCTTCTGTGGTGTCGCAGTTGGCTACCCTTCAACCCATCACTAACTAGTTCATGAGGCTTATCTCCCATGCATTTAAAGGTATCTCAAGGGGGCTGGTTCAAGCATTTCTATTAGGAGGCATGCCTGGATGCACTTGTGTGACTTTGCAGAGCCCTTCAAGTCCTCTTTCATCAGTGCTCCTTTTGAAGGAATCTGGGAGTGACTCTACTTGTGACTTCTTCAGCCTTAAAGTTAAGGACTCACTCTCCAGGTGTGAGCAAGATGGAAAGACCATCTCTGTAGCTAGAATATGTTTTTTGACTCCTCAAAGAACCTTTTCCAGGAATCAATGAGGAGGTCAAAAAATGTGGTTCAGTAAATTCTAGGGTCCTTTCCAAGATCCCCGTGGACAGAATTATCATGGAGATGATCAACAGAGATATAGTAGACCTCCAAACACTGGACCTCACACAGTTTGGTTTTGTCAAAGGCAGATCATGCCTACTCAGCCTGGTGGACTTCTTTGAGAAGGTCACCAAAGCAATGGATGAGGGCAAAATTATTCACACTGCCTACCTTGACCTGGCTAAGGAATTTGACATAATACCCAGCTCGGGCATTGTTGACAAACTCAAGAGGTTAACTGGCTCACAGACAGGACCCAGGAAGTTAGAATTGGGGAGTTCACCTCTACAAAGAGGCCAGTCATGAGTGGAGTCCCTCAGGGATCAGTCCTTGGACCATACCTTTTCTGCATTTACTTCTTAGATGTCAGTGGTTTCTAGCTGACTAAATTTGCAGATGTTTGCAAATTAGGAGCTGTCATTGAATCTCACACTGACACAAATGTTATCCAGGAGGGGCTGACATAGACAAACAACTGGTGTCAGAGCCATGGACTAAAGATTAATGCCAAAAAATGCATAATAGTATTCTTTGGAAAGTCATCCATCCCTGGTAACTATCATATTGACAATACACCGCTTAAAGTTGACCCAGTAGTCAGGGACTTAGAGACACACATAGATGGTAATCTAGCCTTTGATCATTATGTGTCTACAGTGGTGAGGAAATCATTCTGCGTTGTTTATCTTATAAACAAAGGTATGGCATCTATGTCCAAGGAAGTCATTATTCCATTGTATTCAGCATTCATCAGACCTATCATTGAGTATCATGCCCCCTTTGGTATGTACCTAACCAGGCACATCCAACAATTGAAACATCCACAGAGGTTTGTCACTAAAAGAATACAGAATGTAAGTAATATGTCCTGAGCAGACCACCTCAAGGCCCTGTCCCTGTATTCTGTCTCCTACAGGCTTTTATGGGGAGATCTATCCCTGGCATACAGGGCATTGTCAGACCCCACTCTGATGTACCTCGTGCATATCCACAAAACAAACAGCACTAGAATTACCCATTCTAAAGATTTAAACCTTGCCTGTGATATAAATAGGACCTACTGGAGAGATGGGTATGTACCCCAGAGACTACCCAGTCTATGGAACAGGCTCCCCATCCATGTGAAGCAGAGTTCCTCCCTAACCCAATTCAGGTGCAACTTGGACAACTGGATGAGAAACTGGAAACTGATCCCTGGTTTGGCACGTATGCTTCTAATGAACACAGATAGCCTGTAAATGGTTCATCTCCCAGGTCCATGGTTAAAGGTATCTGAACTTGTCAGAGATTTGGGATGCATGGCTAGGCTTAAAAAGGCCCTTGTGGTTGTTAGCCTAGTAAACACCTCTGAACCTATAATTCCCCTAAGGGCAGAAGAGGGAGACTCAAATGGAAGACACCACCCATATTGCAGAGGAGACCCACAGAACCAGGGGTCTAGAGATTCCTTCTCTGACAGACCCTATCAGTAATCCAGAAAGGAGGCCTGATTATCTGTCTCTGGAGGCAATCTGAAGTCATTTATCCCTGTATCAGAGAGACTGGCTGGACATTACAAAAAATACATGAGTGCAGAGGATTCTTTCCAGAGCCTTCCACAGGAAACCAGTATAAACATTGACTTGAAGGTGGACAGCAAGGGAAGAGACAGGAAACTGTGGAAATTTTGACACAGGCAATATTGAGGAGTGATAGGCTAGTGAGTTCTCGTATGATAGAACAACGGATGGCACAGGGTGAAATTGAAGAGAATGTACCACAGGAAGATGCTATAGAATTTTGTATAGAATGCCCGCAGGAAATGGAAAACAAAAAATGTGCCCTGACTTTAGAAGAAAATGAGCTAAGTGAAGAGCTGCTTGAATTAATGGAGATAGATAGACATATTAAGATCAATGAAAGAAATAGATGGCAGAAGGTCAATAAAATCCAAAAAGTAAGAAGTTTGATAAAACAAATGAATACAGTAACTAGGACTGCCCATAGAGATCCATGTGATATAACAGAAGTAAACAGGATATATCAGTGTGCAGCTAAATTAATAACTGATATGATTCTACCACAAGAACACGGGATAGTGAGGGAAAGGAAGGGGAGAAATTGAATACAATCATGGAAGTATTTAAAAGCGGAAAACTATAAAGCAATTAAGACTAGAAGAATATAAAAGAGGAAAGAGATCAACAAATTTTCTTAGAAAGATAGACGTGATAAAAACAATGCACAGTATTAGAACAGACCAGGATCTATCATGCACTATTGCAAAAAGCAAACTAAAAATCTCAGCACCGGTGGAAAAACATAGAAGATACTCAGATAAATATAAAGAAAAAGGACAAAATAAGCAATTTATTGATGACCCAAAACGTTTTATAGAAAACTGGGAAACAAAGTAAATGGAACTGAAAGACCACAGAAAAAGAAGAAATAGATCCATTTTGGAGAAGTATTTATGAAGATCCTGTGGAACATAACAAAGATGCTAATGGATAGAAGAAGTAAAAGAAAGAATAAGAAGTTCAGATGTACAAGATATGAAATGGCATGAAGTAACAGTCAGAGAGATTGAAGCAAAGTTAAGAAAATCCTCTAACTGGAAAATCCCAGGCCCAGATGCAGTACCTAACATTTGGTTAAAAGTATTAACATCTTTGCATGAAGATTTAATCATGTGTAAGAACTATTTATATGCGCATTCCAAACAGACACCAACCTGGCTAACAACATGAAAAACAATGCTCCTACTTAAGAGTGAACTTGCAAGCTACTCTAAAAATTATAGACCAATAACTTGCCTTCCGACAACGCATAAGCTTTACATTGGAATTAATGCTGATAGAGTTTATAGTCATTTAGAAGAAAACTCAATTATGGCAGTAGAACAAAAGGGCAAATAAAAGAAATTCATATGGAACAAATGATCATTTGTTGTTAAATGAAGTAATAGTGAAGAATTGTAAAAATGGGAAGACTCTAAGTATGGTATGGCTTGACTACAAAAAAGCATTTGATAGTATCCCACATTCATGGATAAAAGAGTGCTTAAAAATGTATAAGATACATCCTACACTGATCAACTACATTACAGTGACCATGAAACAGTGGCAGTCCACATTGAAATTAAGCCATAATAAAGGACAGATTATTATCCCAGGGATAAACATTCAAAGGGGATATTCCAGGATGACTCTTTGTCACCACTGCTATTCTGCCTTGCCCTTAACCCATTAAACTGTTTACTTAGCAGCTTAGGCCATGGCTACAATTTGGCTCCTAGAAAACAACAAAGTGTAAAGACTTCTCATCTTCTCTTTGTTGATGATTTAAAACTGTATAGCTCATCAGATGAGGAAGTGAAAGCACAACTGCATGTTGTCAAAACTTTTTCAGATGATATAAGAATATTATTTGGTCTTGATAAATGTGCAAAGGCAAACTTTAAAGCAGGAAAACTGCAGCACCAAGAAAACATCAGTTTGGGACAAGAATGTGATATAAAAGAACATGAGCAAAAGGGAGCATATAAATATTTGGGAATTGATGAAGGATCAACAATAAAATATGAACAAATGTGAATAAAACTTGGTAAGGAATACTTTAGAATACGTAAGTTAATCTTGAAAACAGCACTGACATCTAGGAACAAAATTCAAGCTATAAACCAATTTGCTCTTCCTGTCCTTACAGTTTTGGAGTGATTGACTGGCCCTAGAATGCGCTGGATAAATTAGAAAGGAAAACAAGATGGATGATTCATGCTCATCAAATGATTTATAAAAATCAGTGCATACCAAGATTACATATTCCCCATTCCAAAATAGGGATGGGCCTCCTTGAAATTGATTACATGTATAGATCTGCAATTGTGGGACTGCATACATATCTGATGACCTCACAAGACCGAAATATAGTGAAAGATTTTTAACATGAAGAGAATAAATCTAAGATGACTTCTCTGCTTAATCTAAAAGAAGCATATCGGTGTCAAACAGGAAAGGAAATCAAACCAGAAGTAGATAAAAATCAGGCAGCAACTGAATGTGCTAAAAAATGAAAGAATATAAGGTGAAGGACCAGCTGAGAAGGCAAGAAATGTGGTAAATGCATAAATATAGTTGCAGGTAAAGAAAACTTCTGGAAGAGCTTCATGTTGATCAGGATCGAACACAGGACTGGTTAAGGAGAGGTGAATTCAAACCAAAAGATGAAAGGTTAATATTGGTGGCCCAAGATAGCAGGCTATGTACACATTGGTTTACAAAGTCCATTGAACATGTGGGAGAAATAGGCAAATGTAGGTTTTGTAAAACAGAATTGGAAACAGTTGCACACCTTGTTGCTGGTTGTGACATACTAATGGCAGAAGGACTGTATACTGAAAGGCATAATAATGTGGCAAGATTGCTACACTGGGGCATGTGCAAATATTATGGTACTGAAGTGGCTGAAAGAAGCTGGAAACATGAGACACAAAGCATCATAGAAAATAATGAAGTCTACATCTTATAGGATCACCAATGCCAACAGTTCAAAAGATAGATGCTAGGAAACCAGATATAGTTGTCCATGAAAAGAAGACAATAGTAGCACTGATCATTGAAATCACCACACCCAGTGATTACAGTGTCTTGTGTACAGAGAAACAAAAACTTGTAAAATATCAGGATTTTCAGGCAGAAATGAGAGCAATGTGGAAGAAAGATACCAGGCAGTTCCAATAGTAGTAGGAGCAATGGGTCTTATAAAAAAGAATCTATAATCGTATTTAGATATGTTAACAATACATGTAATCCTGTATGAACTGCAGAATGAGTCATTACTGGGCACAATGCGGGTGCTGTGAAGAGCACTTCTGGCTGACACCAAAGAATGAAACAATACTAATTTCATCAACTTTAATTGTACTTTGACTTAGGAAAAGGTGTCCATTCACATCATGGTATTAGAAACCCAAAAGACTTGGAGAAATTAAGAAAAAAAAGTGCAGAAGATTCTTTTCAGAGGTTATATAGTTACCTTTTCCCTACCACATCCACCTGAATGCAAAATTTGCTATGTTCCACCCAGTCAGAGGAAATCAGCAGCACTAGAAGTACAAAAGCTGCTAGAGAAAAGAGTCATCCAAGAGGTCCCATCAAACAGAATTCAGAACTTACTCAAGATTCTTTTTAGTGCCAAAGAAATGAGGGGACTGGAGACTGATTTTGGATCTCTGCAGTCTAAACAAATCAGTTCAGCACACCAAGTTCCAGATGGTCACAGTTCAGTCCATTCTGCCCTTTTTGTGCAAGGACAACTGGATGTGCTTGATAGATGCATACTATCACATAAAAATGAATAGACAATCTAGAAGGTATTTATGATTCTGGCCGAGAGACAGCCATTTCCAGTTCAGACCACTGCCCTTTGGCCTCTTCACAGCCTCCAGGGTGTTCACCATATGCATGGCAGTAGTAGCAGCCCACTTGAGACTGAAGGGTTTCCAAGAGTTTCCATACATAGATGACGGGTTTATTACTGCCCTGATCAGGCATCTACTGACAACAGCTCAACACCAGGTACTCCAGACTTGCTCCCATCTAGGGATAACCATAGATTACAAAAATATCAGCTAGAACTATCTCAGACTTTGGAGTTCATAGGAGCCATTTACAACATAATATCTGAGACAGCTTCTCTTCCTCTGTCAAGAGTGCAAACTATCAGATTCCAGGTCAGGAAGATAATTCACAACCCTGCAATCTCAGCCAGATTAATCATAAAGGCCTTGGGATTAATGTCTGTGGCTATAGTTGTTGTTCCACTAGCAAAAATTCATATAAGGATTCTTCAAAGGATGTTAGCAAATCAGTGGTCCATTTTTCATCAACACATCTGCTCAGATAAGAATTACCCAACAATGCAAAAGACACCTTTGGTGGTGGATCGGATCAGATCAGGTACTTCAAGGCCATCCCTTCATTCTTCCTCAACACAAGGTCATAGTGACCACAGCTGCATCCCACATTAGGTGAGTCAGCACTTTCTGGGAAATACAGTCCAAGGCACATGGTCCCCCAAAGAGGTCAATTTGCATATCAATGTCCTGGAAATGAGAGCAGTGCTCTTAGTGTTGCAGGCCTTCCAAGACTCTCTCCCTTCTGGGATAATTGTGATCCAGACAGACAATATGTCTGTGCTTTGGTACAGCAACAAACAAGGAGGAACCAGATCTTGCCCCTTATGTTAAGAAGTTCTCAGAGTTTGACAATGCGTGAGCTCATCCAACCAATTTCTGCTAGCAATGCACATTCTGGGAAATCCAATGTGATAGTGAACAAGTTAAGCAGGTCCATTCTGCTACCTCATGAGTGGTCTTTCAACAAGAATGTGGCAAAATTGATTTTTCACCAGTGGGGTCAACCTTGCTGTGACCTGCTTGCATCTCCCCTCAACAACAGGTGTAGGTTATTTGCCTTTTCTCCCCCCTTTGGGGGAGAGAGATGCTCTCCTTCACAATTGGCCCCCTGTCTCCTATATGCTTATCTCCCAAATCCCTTAATCCCCAAATTTCTGCAGAAAGCATCCCAGTTGAAGAACAGTCATCCTCATTGCTCTTTAATGGCCTTGACAAACTTGATTCCCCTTCATTTGGCCTCACCTAATCTATTCTCCATGGATTCTGGATCCAATTCTGGACCTTCTGTTTCATCCAACAGGCATGATTCACCTGAATATCTCAAACCTAAGCCTGACTGCATGGTTTCTCCATTTCCATTGATAGCCAGACAACATACACTCTCCTCCACTGTTCATCATATACTTTTGTCATCCCACAAAACTTCTACAAGGAAACTTTACAGAAGTAAATAGAATTTGCTTTTTGGGCACAGCAAAAACATACTGAACCCTTACAGCTCCAGTACATAGAGTCCTTGAATTATTAGCAACAATTTTCAATGAAGGAACCAGTTCCTCAACTATTAGAATACAACTAGTTGC
Organism: Protopterus annectens; assembly: GCF_019279795.1. Lineage (NCBI taxonomy): Eukaryota > Metazoa > Chordata > Ceratodontiformes > Protopteridae > Protopterus > Protopterus annectens. The sequence goes on from NC_056746.1 coordinate 593,534,582, forward strand.
TATTTCTAATTCTCACACTGGGACTGAAAATCCTACTTGGTTTCAACTAAACTTTGTAAAGCCTTTTTCAGATGTACCCTACTTTTGAGACTCCCTTATAAAGATCCAACCCCGCTATGGGATTTAAATTTGTTATTACAGTCATTAATTAATTTACCTTTTGAACCAGTAGGTAAATGTGAGTTAAAGTTTCTGACCTGGAAAACTATATTTTTGGTAACCATCACTTCTGCTAGAAAACTTTCAGAACTTCAAGCACTGTCTTCTAAACCTCCTTACTTTGTATTTCATAAAGACAAGGTGGCTTTAGAAAACAATCCTACCTTCCTTCCTAAGGTGATGCCAGAATCAAACATCAAACAATCTATTAATTTGTTAATTTTCTTTCCAAACTTTACAAACAAAGGTGAATATATATTACACTTACTGGACATTCACAGACAATTGCAATTTAGAAAAACAGACCAATTGTTTGTTTAATTTGTGGATTCAAAACTGGGCAAACTAGTCACAAAGGTAATCTTAGCCATGTGGCTTACAGATTGTCTATCCTTTGTCTATAACAAATTAGACTTTTCTTTAGCAAAATCATTGAGAGCCCATTCAGCCAGGTGCATGGCAACATCTTCAGTATTTCTTTCTAGAGCATCTATGGATGATACATGTGCAGCTGCTACTTGGGATAATCCTCACACCTTTATTACTCATTACAAATTGGATCTGGTCTTAAGGTGAAGAAAAGCCTTCGGCTCACATGTGCTCAGGAATATCGTTGCCCCAGGATTTCAGGTAGCTGGGGATTCTGTCCCAGTTGTTTTGGAATGAATGAAAATTTACATCAGATAAAGTAGTTATGTACTCAACACAGTGTTTCATTCTTCCTCATCTTCCCTCCCACCAACCTCATGCCTTTGAACTAATGACTTCAGGAAAAGCAAGAACTTGCAAGGGACCCACTCTTCTGTATGTTGAGCTCCATATATGAATTTATGTTACCAATATGCTAATATTTTCCATTTATGCTATAAGCTGGCAAACAAGATGTGAGGTATGTTAGAGGATGGAACATTATGGGTAAGGGTGGATTCCAAGAGTTTGTTAGTGGCCACGAGCTGAAAATAATGGCAGAGTCATATCCAAAGTTCGTATCCAAACCCAATTGCTGAGGAAGAATGAAAATGGACAACACAGATGGAATGTTATGGTGAGTACATACATTCTTTTTTTATCTGTTGGCCTAAGGAAAAGCAGCAAAATAATAAATCAAGTTTTTCATATTTGTGAACACTATTTAAATTTTACAAGATTAATAGTCATGGATTCATAGATATTCCAAGACCATTGAGTCTTATGACCATTTACACTTTGCACATATCTTCTGCACCTCCTTTCTCCAGGAGGGATGCACCAGTAAGTCACACAATAAATTTGTGAATACCCATCTAGTAGCTAGATTATGTTTAAAGAAGCATAGCGAATCATACTGCCCAAAATGTAGAGTAAGTAGAGTAATGTTTATTTGTGAGCCTCAGTGGGGTGCTAGAGTACTAATCTGTCCTTCCACAATGTTTTATTTATCTGCTTAAATCCCTCAGGTTCAGGTATTGGTGGTATCACTGGACTTGCAGAGATGCTGAAGGTCCAGGACGGCTGAGTCCCTAATGGCACAGTAAGCGAGACAAAGATCTACCTCAAAGTCCATAAAGCACTGAATAAATGGATAGAGCTTTCAGCATCTCTTGATAGCTCGATGACTTTATGCCTGTGATATTTTTAGTTAGGAACCTTTGGGTTCTTTCCAATTGATTGGTATGTTTAGTGAGCTACATCCTGAACAGGGCACTGGGCTTTGTAACTGCTCTGATCAACGTTAACTATGGAGGCGTGATTACTTCTTTAGACATTGTAGTATTCCTTTTGCAAGTAGCTGTTCTAAATGAAAGGATTTCCTGATAACTATTATTACATGGTGGTCAAAAGTGAATAATTCTCAATCCAAGTTTCTAAGTACCTGAATACATTTTCATTTTTGTATGAATTGTCTATGCAGTTTGATGGGGGGAGGGATTGTCTATCAAAAATGATGATACTACTCATTTTTACATTTAGTTTGAGGCTATTTTAGTACACCATAAGTTTATTACAGGTAGTTCATCCTGGATCTGGGTTTAGATTTTGGAGTATTACTTAACAACTCACAGTTTAAAATCATCCACAAATGTTAATCAGAGGTCTTGCCTTTCTGCTTGAAGATTTTAGAAAAAGGAGCCAAAAAGTCAAGGTTCCCACACTGAAACCTGAGGGACATAGCTGATCACTTTCATACATTCTGATGATGTGTCTGCAACTTATAATACATGTGTTCTGTTATCCATCTTACCACAAGTCAATGTTTAAAGTGTTTAGCTTCTGTTTGATATTTTAAATAGCCTAAGACCTTTTAAATGCATATTTTCTCTATATATTTTTCTTTGAAATGGGAGCCAGTTAAGTTACTGAATGCTATAACAGCAAATTCTGTTTATGCAAATAAAAATTAATGAAAGTCTCTTTTAATGATCATCATGGTTGCACTTTTCCTATTATTGTATGACAATGAAATTGGTATATAGATAGTGGGGAATGTCAGGTCTCCCCTTACATGGGAGTATAAGGGGTCTTGCTCCCATGCAAAACAAGCAAAAAAACTTGCTTGGTGTTCTCTGGCTGTGGTTTTCAGTAATTGTTATTTGCACAAATGGAAATCACTGTAATTGTTTTTGGTGAATCAACATGATTCCATGGGAGGCAGTCATACCTTTAACACACTTCAATAATAATGGCTATATTTTATTTTTAGTGTGCATTTTATGGAGACTTGTATAATATGTATTACAGGAAACCCACAAGAGATGAGAAAGAAAAGGTATTCGGCTTTGGTATCATTTTTGTCTATCTCAATGGATGTAAAAATGATGTGACTTGCCAACATCATCCAGAGAAACTAGGGAAGTATCTATGTTGATTCCTAACTCATTCAATACCACACAAGTAAGATCTTCAGAAGGCTGAGTTGTATCCTGGATTGAGGTTACTCAGCAGAAAAAAAGTATCTCCCAAAACCCTGTATCAGTACGTCTTTCAAGTCCTTTGTAAGGTCATTAATCAGTAGTGGACACACATATCTGAACATACATCAGAGCTTGCCACTCAGGCTTACATTTGGTTATGCTGACTAATGTCACCAAAAAAGATGTATGGATATTTGCCAATGCTAAGTGTGTTGAGGTCATGACCTACTCTGACCTATGTCAGAGACAAATGCTGATGGTTGTGAGGAGGGGGTCAATGTAATCTTACCAGCCACTCTGCACCCACCATAAGGTTCAGCGGCTCTTGTTCAGTAAGCTACTTACTGGCCAATGTCCAGATGCCAAGAATGAGCACCCTGAGTATAAGCATGACTTCGCCAATCAGTTTGTTAAAAATAACCTAAAGATTGCTCAATGAATATAGTTTCACTATAAGTGGATGATATGATGGAAAGGAGAAGACTGTGCTTTGAGTATCATGGCGATAAGGAGGAAGAACAACATGTTTTTGGGCTTAGTTCTAGAGTCTATTACTCAGGGATAGACCACAGTAAAAATCATGTGGGGACCATGGGTCTTAGCTTGTGCTCCATAGAAGGGCTCAGGGCACTGGCACAGCACCAGTGAGGGCAAAGAAAAGAGTTTTTTCAGGCAGCAGTTGCAGTACGGCTTACATAAAGTGATACAAAACAAGTTGATAATTGGGAGCCGAGTGTTCATATCAGGACTGACAAAATGTTAGGAACATAAGAACATAGAAACAATACTAGGCAAGTGATCATAGAGACCATACGATGTCTAGCTATATACACATTCAAGTAGCAAGCAATTCTGTTCAAATCCCAAATCAAACCTTGGTGTAAATTTGTGTCTACCCAACCATTCAGGTACCCTGGGTCTACATGAGCAAGGCGACAGGAATAATGAAGGAGAGTCCATTCTGGAGGTCTGTCTGTCAGACATCGCAATGTTAGCTAACACATGGTTCACCAAGAATCAGTCATAAGTCTACATACAACAGAGGTCAGCAAGCATCTCAGCTAGAAGTCTTCCTAGTAAGGAAGGGGCACTGGGGTCAAATGAGAAAAAAAGTTAGAGACTGCAACAACATCCCTTATGAATCTATCATCCCAGCATAAACCACAATCAGCTACAACCAATTATAAGAGAAGGCTCTAAGATCAAGAATGTCAAGGCTGAAGACCTGGAAGCTGGTCAGAATAAAACCACAGGAGTTCATGGCTATATTTATAGCTCTAGCAACTGAAGAGGAAGAAGAAACACATGGGAACACCATATCAAAGCAGCATAGTGAGGATGATAGAGCTGTGGTTGAGCCAGATAAGGTTATAAGGTGCATAAGAAAGCTGGTGATTGAATGTAGAAGACCAGGAAGCTATCAGAAGAAAGAATGAGTTCATGAGAAAGCTAGAGACAGAAAAGACAAGCTAGGCTAAGAAGGAATACTGGTTGGCTAACAAAAATGATAAGACAGAGCAGTTATGGTGGCAAAGAACAAGACATCAGAGAAGCTCTATCAACTTCTGGAAAGAAACTCCACAGATGACACAAAGAAGCCCTATCAGGTTGCAAGGCATCCACATAAAAATAAAGAAGGTAGCAGATGCTATTCATAAAGGATGCCAGCAAAAATATGCTCATTAGTTCAGAAGACATCAAGGACAGATGGCTGGGGTGCTTCACCAAACATCTGAATGACGAAAACTCTGTAGAAGCCACAGTATGCACAGCCTACAACAGAAGGAAAAGGAGAACCTATCATAGAAGAAGAATAGAGTGCACTAAGGAAAATAAAGTTAGGAAAAGTCTCAGGCTCAAATTAAGTCTCAGCAGAAGCGTGCAATTAGTTGGATGTGTTACAGGAAAAGTAGCTGCTGAGATAGTGATTAATAAATGGATATGCAGAGTAATTTAAAGCAAGATGGGAGATAAGTAGTTTGAATTGAGGTCAGAATTCAGTATAACTAACCGAGACATGAAGAATGTATATGACAAGTTCCCAAGAAAGTTAAATTGTGCTGTCCTGCAATGGGTCTTAGTCCTAGAAACATTGGTAGAATCCATGCATGCAACATACAAGGACTAAATAACTGAAGTATTAACAGTGTTTAGATTCACAGAGATATTCCCAGTGGGAGTAAATCTGCATCATTATTCAGGCCTGAACCTTCTGTTTCTTATACTGTGTTGGGTTACCTCAGGAAATAGGTTACAGGGGCCAGGTCATTAAGGCAGGTGTATGCAGATGATGTGGTATGACAAGCAGACATTGAATAGGAACATCAGAAAATTATAGGAGACTGGAATGCAAAACTGAAGGTACATGGAAGGAGACTGTAGGCAGACAATAAAGTGGTCATGTGAGTTAGTGGAGGAAAGAAAAAGAAACTGAAGTGTAAGAAAATAGTGGAACAGGCTAACAGCTTTAAGTACCTGGTAGGTGTGGTTGAGGAAAAGGGAAATCTGTATGAAGAGGTCAAAGTCAGAATCAGAGGTGCTGCATCCATCTGACATGAAGTTTCAGGGGTAGTCTATGACAGAAGACTGCTAAAGAAGTTGAAAATTAAGGTGCACAAAATGGTGATGCAAACAGTGCTTCTGTAGGGCATGGAAGTCTGGACAATGAAGAAAAACCAGCTGAGGAAGCTTGAGTGGATGAAGATAAGGTGCATAACATGGGTAATGCAGTGCACAGTGTGGGATGGATGAAAACATACAGACATCAGAGCTGAAGCCAAAGTAGCTCCAATTGCGGAGAAGATCATGATGAACAGATTACATCAGTATGACAAAATGTGCAGGAAAAAAGATGATTTGGTAAAAAGAGATTTGAGAGAGAGAAGAAGAAAGCAAGAAAAGGTGAGGATGTCTGGCCAAGAGATGGATAGACTGCATAAGAGATGACCTGCAAATGTCAAGCTCAACTGTAAGGAAGGTAGGAGAGTTGCAATGAATTGAGAAAGGAGATGATAATTGTCCCAGTGTAAGATAATTGATGATGACATATAACTGAAACTGATCCCAGTGTTCATTTTAATTTGATATATATCTCTACTATTTATTGGTTCATAGGTGTGTACTAGGCTAATGGCCTTGGGGCCTTTACAAGCCTAGCCATAGGATTACCCTGGCATCGTGCCACCCAACCTTATTTCCCAGTGCCCCTCTCGAGTAGAGCCACTGAAGTTATCTCTGGGTTGAATTTATTTCCCATTTCTTGAAGAGGGCCAGTGGGGTGTTCTGTTTGACATGTATGGGAAGTCTATTCCATAGCATGGGCAGTCTCTGGGTTATGTACCTGTCCCTCCAGTATGTTCTGTTGATTGTGGTAATGAGGCTGAGATCTCTGGAGTATGTGGTGTGGAGGGATTGGGATTTCTTTAGATGTAGCATTTCTAACAGAGCTGGGTCAGACATGGCTTTGTAAGTCAAGCAGAGATCGCTTCTAAGTAGGCAATATGGGAAAGAGGGGTCTATATCATATGATCAAAGTTTAAAAACTTCGAATCATTAAAGGACAAACTTTAATGACAGAAGTTTTGGAACTTTGAACACACATAAAAAAAAAAAAAGAAAGTAAAAACAGTAAAAAAAAAAAATTCACTATGCAAGGGGGCAAGCCCCCCTGAACCCCCCACTTCGGGGGGCTGCACCTCCCACCCCCACTACTTAAATATACCAACTCCGAGATCGCACTACAGTGCAATAAAAGGAAATCTTCCCTTCCCACGCTCTATGGCAATCTCTGTTATATATGCCTCGAGTTTTTACAGCTTCGATCATTAAAGTTTGTTCTTTAATGATTCAGAGTTGTAAGACTTCAAGTCATATGATAGGAACCCGAAACAGAGAATAGTTGTAGTTTTTTTAGTCTGTCCATATAGGACAAGTGTTTAAGGCTTAGGATCCTGTTTATGAGGTACTTTTGCGGCCTCTCCAGTTGTTGCAGGTGTCTAGTGAGGTACATGCCAAATGGGGCATTGGATTGATGATTGGCCTAATGAGGGAAGAGTAGAGGGAGACAATGACCTTTTTCTTCCTGGATGACAAACCCTTAGTAATGAGATGTGCCACATAGAAGGACTTTCTGACCACAGTGGCAATGTGGTGATCAAAAGAGAGGTTGCTGAAAACCTGTGTTCCCAGATCTCTTATAACACCTTCTGTGTTCAGTGGATTACCATCAATGTGGTAATTCATGGGAACTGGGTTTTTCCCAAAGGGCATGATGACACATTGTTTGGCATTGAGCTTAAGGCCATGGTTCTGACACCAGTCATTGGTCTCAGTGAGGCCATTCTATAGGATGTCAACATCAGATGGGGAGTTAATAATAAGTCACAACTTGCAATCGTCTGTGGATTTTGTCAGCCACACTTGATGTTGGCCTGCACTTCAAAAAATTAGATATCAAAGAGGAGAGGCCCCAGGACCGAACCCTATGGGACTCCACTCCTGACTAGTTGACAGTCTGACTTGGACTCAGCTACTTTCACACAGTGGGTTCCATCTGTGAGCCAATTTGCAACCCACCTAGTGATATAGGGGTTGATGCCTAGCTTAGTGAGTTTTTCTATGATTCCTTGGCCAGATCAAGGTAGGCTGTATGAATCACCTTGCCTTCTTCCACAGCTCTGGTAACTGACTCAAAGAAGTCGACCAAGTTAAGCAGGCATGATCTACCCTTCACAAAACCAGTCTGTGTAGGATCCAGAGTTTGGAGATTCCCTGTATCCTTGTTTATTAGGACCATGATGATGCATCCCATAGCTTTGCATAGCAGACTCATCAGATAATGGTTTGATAGTTCCCAGGGTCTGTAGTCACTCCTCCATTGTGGAGAGGGATGACTGTAGCAGTGTACCATTTGGTAGGGACAAAGCGTGAGCTGAGGCTGTGATTGAACAGGGCACACAGGTGAGGTGCCAGTTCACTCTGTAGTTCATGTGGAACACAGCCAGGGATATTTTCAGGTCCCATAGAAGCTGTATTCCTGACCTTGGACAGTACTGTTTTAACCTGTGCAGCAGTAATACTAGGTGCCTGGCAATCTACTGGTATTGTGATTGGTCCTTTGGGGGGGATAGGGGTAAAGTTAGCACTGAATCTGTCAGCCAGTATATTGACAATATATTTTGGCTCAGTATAGGAGGTACCATTGTGCAGTAGCTCAGAGCAAATCTGGGTATTGCCATGGAGATTCTTTACATAACTGTAGAAGGCCTTGTGGTTGTCTTTATTATCTGCTGCAATTCTGTTTTCATAGCTAGTTTTAGAGGATTTGATGAGGGATCTCAGCTTTTTGTTGAGGCTGATAAGGGAGTTTTTCCAGTCTTGGGACTTCACATTATTCCACATCAGCTTCCTCCGTCTGTTGTAGAATTTGTTTATGGCAGGGAACCACCAGATTGGCTTCCTTTTTTTGGAGGAGAGTGTCTTGGTTCTATTGGGTATGGAGAGATCCATGCATCTGTGTACGTGTTTATACAGTGCATTAGTGCATGATTCAGTGGTCATGCAACTATTCTCCATTTGCATGAGTGCCGTGAAGTTAGCTACCTCTGTTTTTAGGAGCCCAAAGTTAGCTTTGGTGAAGTTTTTCATGGTGGTTACCTTTGCAGGGGTGGGGTGGGGATGGAGGGTGGGAGGGATGTGGATTTCCAAGGTGATTAGTTTGTGGTCAGATCTAACCAGGGAAGAGTTGACTATTGGTTTAGAGCAACGGTTTCCCATGTTAGTAATGACCAGGTCAAAGATGTTGCTACCTCAAGTAGGGGTAAGAACGAGCTGGTCCAGGGCATTGGAATTAATGAATTCCAGGAAATGTTGGGCAAGTTTATTGGTACGTGAGTAGTTTTACTAGTTAATGGAGGGGTAGTTTAAGTCACCCAGTATGAGAGAGATTTTAAAAACCTTATTATGTATAAAAAAAGTACTGAAGAACTCTGCAATTGGAATGTGCCTGTCTAGTCTGCACACTGTTGCAACAAAACTACATTGTTCCCAGTATTTGAATATGATATTAGTACATTCGAAGCAGTAATATTATGTACTAATATAGACCCAATTTTTATTGGTTGCTCTCTAGATAGTCTTCCTTGCAGTGCACGTGTACTCACAGGCATAATCATTCCAAAAGTAAAGTTCATGTCTCTGAACTTTGATTCAAAGTATGCCACAGACAATATTTCTTTAAGAGCCTTCAAGTTGATGGCAGCAAGTATATACATGGCTTCCTCTGCAAGATGTAATGTAAGGGGTTTCCATGATTATTAGGAGATCAGTGGTCATATCTCACAGAAGTGCTGCAGACTGCACCTCAAGTGTTAGGTGCATACACCGAATTTGACAGTGGGAATTCTTTTCAAATTCCTCCTGTAGTGGCTATCCTTGAGGATGTCTCCAACCAAGAGTGGGATTACTATCAAGCGTAGACTGTCTTAAGTGTCAGGTAACAGTCAGCAGACAGATTGCATGGCAGTGTTATAGAGATGAGTACAGTTTCCAAGCACTTCTGACATCTCAGAATATCCTGCACAAGGTAAGACTGTCATCCACACTAACAACATGGCTGTGATCTGGTTTTTTAATAAGCAAGGGGAGATGAACTCCTATGTCAAGAAGAGACCAATCACTTTTTATTTGCCAGTCACATTTTTGGGAGAGCTAAGGAAAGCTTAGTTTCTGCTTGATAAATACCTCACATTACTTTGGAAGCTGTAGCATTCCTTGGGCAAGACTTATGTGACCATTTTGCCTCAACCAGCAGGGTGCAGCAACTTCTTTTTCTTGATCCATCTTCTGGGTAAATGTCTCTGATATTGCCAGTCAGAAATGTTCTGTTGGATTCATTTGCACTTTTCCTCCATTTTCTCTCATTCCAAAGCTCTTTTCAGACAGCCATATAGAACAAGTTTGAAGACATTTTCATTTCTCGATTTTGGCCCCATCATCTCTTGAAGAAACCTTTGTGAATGTGTCCCTACAGGAACTTGGTAAGCTATTCATTAGGCAAGTCTGAGATTGAGTTATATACCCTACGACTTAAATGATTTCTCATTTTCCAGTAATGACCAGAAACCCTGTCTGTCCCACTGGGGTAGTCAAGATTCTTACTTCATCCCAGAAGCCCAGCACAAGAAAGAATATAAGAGAAAATGAAATTTTGACCATGTATCTCAAATATTTTACATAGGCAATCTACTGAAGTGCACATGGAAACTATCTTACTTTTCATCTTGACAAAGACTCCCAATTTTTATCTTATTTTAAAGTTAGCAAGGCCTTTTAAGAGGCACATTTTTTGGCATACCTATTAAGAATCCTGTTTTACCCTTGTGACTTAAACTTTGTGTAAGGAAAGTTCATTCTTCCTTCTTTTAAACCTTTTAATCTGCAGACTAGTATACTTTTTTGGCTTGTAAGATTTACATTACCATTATTTCATTTATATAAAGTGTCTGAGATACAAGCCTTATTTATGCATGTTCTGCGCCTCATTTTCATAGGGAAAGATTTTCTTTACATACAAATCCTTCATTGATGCTTAAGGTAGTGACTGAGGCAAATCTCACCCAGTAACTTCATCTTCTGCCTGAATTCCTTAGAAGTGTAGTTAAGATAGTGTGTGTGTGTGTGTGTGTGTGTGTGTGTGTGTGTGTGTGTGTGTGTGTGTGTGTGTGTGTGTGTGTGTGTGTGTGTGTGTGTGTGTGTGTGTGTGTGTTGGGGGCAGTTGCTCTGGATGCAAGGTGTTGGGGGCAAGATCTGCATGAGCGGTCAGTAGTGCAGTAAAAGTATTTCTTTCCATATCAGTATTTATGAATGCCAGTATGGAAATTAATTTCTGTACTGGTTCTATGGTCATAAATGAAGCTTGTAGCAAGCAGTTTGCATCATTTTTTATGAGAAAAGTCTTTTTTGCTGTTAATGTAGATCTCCTAGACGAAGTACACACAACAAATACCCTCAGCAGCCCTGAATGCAGTCTTTCAAAACAACACTCATATCAACACATACAGCCACATCTCAAGGACCCTCTACATCTAAGCCCATAAGGCAAGCCACCACACCATCCAACATTCTGGTCATTGCAGACTCCATTGTGAGATGCACTGATGTCAGTCTCTTCAGGCTAAGTAAGGAGAAAATCATGCTCAGATGCTTATCAAAGGCCAGGATCTGCCACATTACACACGCACTCAGATCATTGGACCACAAGTACCATCTGACTCAGTCATAGTCTATGTGGGTGTAAAGGAACTGAGAAGTACCTGCCTAGACTATTTTACTTTCTCTAAAGATAATACCACAGCACAAACAGAAGATGATTGACTTTAATAATTGGCTTAGTTTCTGGTGTCATTCTAAGGGGGTGCAATATTTGTCAGCATCCAAGGAGATAGTCAACAGATCACATTGCTTTGCCAGGGATAGTCTGCCCTTGTCCCATCTAGGCTTTTGAATATTAGCTAAAAACATTGCACTCTTCCACAGTGCCTTTTTTAGGCAATGCCTAACTGAAAATACTTCTGAAATAGCAAATAAAAACCAATAAATTCTAACGATGTTACTCCTCAATATTAAGAGTCTAAACAAGAAACTCCACTCCCCACAGGGTCTCCTCACCACAGAGAATGCTGTCATTTGTGTGGTCACTGAGATAGGGTTCAAAGTTATGGAGACCACAACTGCAGAGCAAGGCTATAATGCCTTCCACACATTTAGACCAGCTACTATACAGACAGGGACTAAATGTGGAGGTGTCTCAATTTACATTAAATATACCTCAAGGGTGGTCAAACAGGATAATGCACTTGATCTTCTCCATGTTCAGATCACCATAGGCATAATACCATATTACTTCCTTGCAACTTATAGGCCCCATCTATGACCCAGGGAATCCATAACATGTATACAAGCTTACTGGAAGCATACACAATCCAACCAATACTATATTAATGGGCAACTTTAATTTGACTCTGCTGTCTGCAAGGAACTGTTCACAGAAATCCTATACAAGCATATAAATAGCTGCATAGCGGCAGCTGTACTCACCAGGAAGAAGTACAGAACTAAATAAAAAAGCCACCCAGTTATAATAGCAACATCAATAGGCTGAATAACAGAAGGAAGAAAATCATGGCAAAACTTAGGAGGCATACCACCTGGCAGGATAAAAATCACACTCATCAAATTAATCAAAGAACTCAGAGGACAAATAAAGTTTAGTAAAGCCAAATGTGAGGTAAATTTGGCCTCCAAGGCCAAGGACAAGCACAAGGCATTCTTAAGCTATGTCCACAACCTCAAAGGCAATGCACAATTGTGTGTAGAGCTCATTGTTAATGTTGCCACCTATACTGAGCCAGAAGATACAGCAAACCTACTAGTAAACAAATTAATCTCCAACTTTATCCCTTTCTTCCCCTCAACCTTCCTTCAGCATATCCCATCAAATACAACTTCCCCTGCTATCACTAGGGAAGAGGCTCACAATGCTCTCTCTAAGGCCAAGAACACTGCATCAATGGACAAAGACAGTATCCGAGGATGCCTTCTACATAGCATGAAACATGACCTATCAAGCCCTCTGGAACTGCTATTTAACTGAAGCCTCCAAACCATCTTCGTGCCTCACGAATGGAGAACAGCAACAGTCATCCTTCTGCATAAAGGTAGGCCATCTACAGACCCTAGAAACTACAGCCCCATATGTCTTACTAGTCTCATATGCAAAACCATGGAACAAATTATCATGGAAATAATCAATAATGACAAAGGAAACCTCCAGATACTAGACCCAACCCAATTCATTTTCATCAAGGGCAGGACATGCCTACTCAACCTGGTGGAATTCTTTAAGAAAATCACCAAAGCAATGGATGAGGGCAAAATTGTTCACAGTGCCTGTCTTGACCTGGCCAACCCATTTGACAGAATACCCCACTCAGGCATTGTTGACAAACTCAAGAGGTTAGGGATAAATACTTATTTTTCTCAGTGGATAGCAAGCTGACTCATAGACAGGACCTAGGAAAATAGAATTGAGGAGTCCACCTCTACAAAGAGGCCAGTCACAAGCCAAATTCCACAGAGATCAGTCTTGGAACCGTTCCTTTTTGGAATTGGCTTCTCTGAATTTAAGTCCAGTTTCATGGGCCTCTTGCTGGCTAAATTTGCAGATGATTGCAAAGTAGGTACAGTCATATTATCCCCCACTGGCACAAATGTTCTCCAGGAAGGGCTGACACAGACAAATAACGTGTCAGAGCCAGGGAATAAAACTAAATGCCAAGAAAAGTATAATAGTATCGTTTGGGAAGACATCCACCCCTGGTTGCTATCATATTGACAACACACCCCTAAGAGTTGACCCAGTAGTCAGGGACTTGGGAACATACATAAACAGTAATCTAGTTTTGACTATCATGTGTCTACACTAGTGAGGAATCATTCTATGTTGTACAACTTATAAACAAAGGTATGACATCTAGGGCCAAGGAGGTCATTGTTCCACTATATTCTGCATTCATCAGACTGTTCATTTACAATGTCTATTTGGTAGGTACATAACCAAGCACATCCAACAACTGGAATGTCCACAGGGGGTTCTCACTAAATGAATACAGGACATAAGTAACATGTCCTATGCAGACAACCTCAAGGCCCTATTCCTTTTTGCTTGCAGGCTGTTGAGGGGAGATCTATGCCTGATATACAAGGCATTGTCAAACTCAACCTGATGGACCTCTTACATATCTGCAAAACAAGCAGCACCAGAATTACCCCTGACATGATTCAATTCAAGAGTAACTTGGACAGTTGGATGGGGAACAGGAAATTCATCTCTAGATTGGCACCAATGTCTCTAATGGACACAGGCCACATGTGAATGGTTCATCTCCCAGGCCCCTGGTGGAACATTTGCATTTACTAAGCCCCTGCTTATATATACCAAGGGTACCAGAACTTGCCAGACATTTATGATGATTGGCTAAGCTTTGAAAAGGCTCTTGTGGTTGTATGCACGTATGAAGAAGAGCATGATACACAGAAGATGTGGCACAGTGAGAATTTATATATATATATATATATATATATATATATATATATATATAGGTCTACTTCAGAAGAATGAAAATGTACTTACCTGGATCAATAAATCTTGAGACAACTTCACCGGTATGAAAAAACCATGAACACTCAGATTATCAAGTAAAAACTCCAGGAAAGTAACCACGTGTCCGCCACTACAAAAAAAGAAAAATCAAAGCAATTTAAACCCATCCATGAGGGGGGATTCATTCCTACACCCCTCAACTAAATATACAAATCCAAGATCGCACTACAGTGGGGGAAAGGGGAAAAGTTCACCATGGTGGCCAAGTGGTTCTTTTCCCAGGGTAACTTTCCGGTCTTCCGAGTCTTCGTTTATTAGAGGTTTCACTGAAGTCATCTTGGGATTAAGTAATAATTCGGTTTGTGTAAGTGAGTTTTCATTCTTCTGAAGTAGACCCATACATTTATATATATATATATATATATATATATATATATATATATATATATATATATATATATATATGTGTGTGTGTGTGTGTGTGTGTGTGTGTGTGTGTGTGTGTGTGTGTGTGTGTGTGTGTGTGTGTGTGTGTGTGCATATGTGTGTGTGTGTGCGTGTGTGTGTGTGTGTGTGTGTGTGTGTGCATATGTGTGTGTGTGTGTGTGTAGTCCTCAACTTAGTATTGAGGGATGCTAGACTGGGAATGGCACTGGGTATGAAATAAGATGACTATGGGTCTGCTATTCCAATATTACAACATTGTTTCCTAATCATCTAACAGAAAACTAAAAGAAAACTCAGATTTTATGTGGGCATAACAAATGATTAGTAAGGATTTCAAGTTACTTTTCTCTTAATTCCAAAAAATAAATAAAAGGCTCTGAAGTTTTGAAAATAACATTTTGTAATAAGAATTATAATATAACTTTGCCCCGTGTGTCTAGTCCTCATGTCACTATTCCAGTGGCTACTTCACAAGCTTTTTTTCACAGTGCAGCCTTAGATTACACTTGTGCAGTGGTAACTTCATCTTCAGTGAATACTTTCGCAAAAACTATAATCTGGATAACATCTCAGGGGGTAGGTCATTGCTTGGAGCCGCAGCAATCAGAGATACACTCCTATGACTTAGCACAACCAGAAGGATGGACATGGGACTCTGTCCTGGTGTTGTTGAGGCTTGACCAAGTACAGAAGTTAAATACCTACCATGTTGATAGATCTGGTTGAGTAGATCTGTCCTTTTCAGCATACCAACTCTTCTCCTCCCATCATCTCTTCTGGTATGATCTAGAGGTCAATATTTTTGCTTTATGCTCTGCTTTTCCAGGTTTTGACTATGCTCTGAAGAGGAAAACATCTTGTATAGAAAAGGAGTTTCAGGTGCCAAACTGCCTAAACCTAATGGCATTAGTCCTATTGCTGATGAAGATGAAACTGTTTATCTAGCTCTCTCACTATGGTAAGCATGTAACTTTCATTTAGCATTCAGTATGCATTTTACGCCTGAGATTGTTTTACACAGTATTAATCTACAAGACATGTTAACAAACGGTTCTGTCCCCCACATCCCCTTATCCTGACTGCTCTTATAGAAAAATCTTTTTTATTATTATATGTAGCCACAATAATACAAACACAAGTGTTAAACATACCCTGGGAGTCAAAAGTAGTTCTTCATCATGATAGGCAAACTTACTCCAAGAGCAGCCACGTACCATGTAGGGAGATTTAGAAATGCAGTGAGTGCAATTAGAGAAACACAAGAAATTCAACAGCTTTCATAACATGTAAATATTATAATGTAAAATGTAATGGTAATAAGCAACCATACTAAAATGAGGTAAACTGTGAATGCCAGTGAGGGTAAAAAAGTATGGTGGGCCATATAGAAATGTAGATATTTCATGCCACAAGAAGTTAAATCCCAAGTTGTTGACTAAAGCTAATACATGGAATTATTGGAGACAGGCCATGAAAGCATGCATGGGGTAGCTGCCACATTAGTAAATACGTATATGTATGAGACTGTTATTGCTAATGGTAATCACAGTGTTGCACATTTTCAGCTTCGGTCATGTAAGGTTATGGGTCCCTATCTATTCACCGACAATTCATTGACATTTCACTCATTCTCATTTCACAGACATTTTAGGCGACAGAGAAGAGCCTTCAAAAAATAAAAAGTTGGGGCTTCCCCCCCCACCCCCCCCCGGGGGGTGGCCCCCACACCCCCTAACTATATATATCAACTCCAGGGCTGCACAACACTGGGGCACATCTTTCTTTCTGTTAAATGAACTTTCTGTCGTGAAATGAGTGTCAGTGAAATGAATTGTCGGTGAATAGATAGGGACCCAAGGTTATCCATATATACCTAACATTTTATGCCCTTCATGATATAGATATTGTAGTCTGCAGCCATGTGGATAGAGGCACCATGCAGGTCAAGATATGAAGCCATCATATGGAGGTCTAAGGGAGATATTAGGTTCAAAAGTTCATAACAAGTTATTAGACAAGCAGTCCAAGAGACCATTAAGGAGTCTACTCAGATTCTCACTTGTCATAAAACACTGTCTGATTAAATAACTTGCTCAAATTTCCACAGTAAGCAAATGTAGGATAAGGGAATGAAATCCTGTACTACAAGATGTATAGTGTCAACAGCTTATAGTCTTAAAGCTATGCATTAATTGACAGATAGAATACCTGTGCTTCTGGACGCAACAGTATGTGTGGCTTTGAGAATACTGGCTAAAGGAACATTTCAACAACTAGTAGGAGAAATGATGGATGTATTCCAGGCATCTGCCTCATGTTTAATGCATGAGTTCCTTGATGCCATGGCACAGCATATTGGGAAGCATATGTGATTTCCATATACCACAGAGTAGAGAGCCAACACGTGCCAGCTATTTGTGAGATAACCCATTTTCCTAAGGTACTGGGGACCATAGACTGTGCCAACAGTGCAATAAAGACCCCCACCTGTGGAGCAGAAACAGGTATATTAACTATGATGGATTCTACTCTTATCAGCTACCAGGTGCCTGGAATGCATTGGGTAAAACATACAAAACCTCTCCAGATCACCCAAGAAGTATCCACAACTCCCACATGCAGTACATGTGTGACCTATACCAGTAGCTTGTGTGGGCTACTTTTAACCACAGACAACTTATTGGTGATGTTGGATGTGTCCTGGAGCCAAGGTGAAAGATACTTATTAGAAATTCTCAGACCTTGGTGGATAGCGACTACAAAACTGATGTGTTACAGACCTGTGTCTTTGTCAAATGTGTTTTTGTCCTTCTGAAGACCTGCTTCTGCTGTCTGGCTGTATCTGGGGTGTAGTACAGTATGACCCTGGAACATACAGTATAATCTTTGCAATCTGTGTAATGTTCCACAACATCATGATATGCAAGCAGTTACAGCTGGGTAGAGACATTCCAGAGAAGGAAGTCCGATATGGACTGCTGGCTGCAGGGGATGCCATGGCACTGGAGAAGAGGCAGCATCTGGTGGTAACTCTAGGCTAGATTAAAGCTTTATACAGAACATTAAAAATTATGTATGTGAAAAGATACACAGGCTGTGTTATAACATTCATAGACTGGCCATGTACTACATCAGATGTAGGCTACCCAAGTAACAAAATACTGAGGGCAGAGAAAAGTTATCCTCATACTCAGCCACTGGCGTGCTGTCTATTGATGCCCTCGTTTCACCCCATAGAGCTCATGGCAAGTGATATTTATTGTGTTACAGGTAATAACATTGCTCCATGAACAGATCTGTCTATGCTTCCTGTCCACGTTTGTCATCTAGGTTTCTTGGGTGGGTTGCACAGCACATGAAATGGGGTGGAGCTGTCACTATCACACTGTGCATGTCAACTACTGACAACTGTCAGCCCTGTCTGTGTCAAGATGTAGCTGCCATCATTATCAATGATAGTTCCCAGAAACTAAGTAGCCACATTTCCACGGTGGAGGACCCTGACAGCACAACACCTGTGAAAACACCAAAAGTGGTCACCCAAACTAAGTGTGAACCCTTAATCAATAACTACAGCCTGTACCTCTCAACTCTTCAGATTGTTGCAGAATGTCTAGATTTTTGCATCATATTTTGGGTCTGTTTCTCATAAAATTTATGTTTTTCTGGCAAATCACTGAAGATCGAAGTCAGTAAACAATGACAGACATTTGAGTTTCAGACTTTTATAACCTTCAGAAAGTTCATGACAACACAAATCCTGTTATTCTATCAGCTTTCTAAGTTTATAAGAACAATATTTAAAATCTGTCCCTATTGTTGGGCCTTTGTTCTTCCATTCTTTTAGACTTTGTCCTGATTTTTTGTGTTAAGAGGTTGAGAGGTATGCTACAGCCCTCTGAATGAATTACTACCATGTAAGTAATATAATGGTACTCAAAAATAATAAGTAATACACCTTGCGTTGATGGTGTCTGAGCTTGAAGCCCAAATCCATCCATCCATCCTCAGTCCCTTTTTCCCAGTTTTGCACTTGGGGTTGGGCTGTCACTTTAAAAGTAGCAATCATCTTGAGCCAAGGTTTACACCACCAGGTGGCTAGCCCTGCCATGGATGTTCCTCAGCAATGAAATTGTCATGGTTGTAAATTATGTTAATAGACACACATTTAGTTAGTATGGCAGATAGTGATCGTGCTGAGACATTCCCACCTTGAGCATCACAAAATGGTATCTGTGGTGACCTGCTTTTCTCTGCACCAATGTTTATCATGCTGATATAGAATGTGGAGCTGCTTGGACCCCCATACAAAGATGCCAAGAACTCTTCCATATTAGTGATGTTTCAGTGGCTGGAACACTTCCTGCAGCCCTTTCTCCTGAGCCTGGCAGGCTGTCCAACTCAGTACACAAGTCAGGAATGTCTGCTGAACCAAACACAGTGGTCAGTAAGCAAGGAAGTGTGATTTTCTATTAATGCCCATTTATGAATACATACAACATTATTTATGTAAATGACTTGACCCTGACAAGGTATATATGGTACTTCATGATATCAAATTAAAACTCAAACAAAGCTCTAAAATTTTTCATTTTTTCTTCCTGTCTACAACCAACTCACACATATTTATAGAATATGCATATATAAATAAATATGTTTCTCCAAATATCTCAAGCATTGTGAAAGCGATGTATTGTAGAAAACACTTGGCTACCAGAGGTCAGGATGGTGACCATGCACTGCATGCTGCTGTGAAGTTCAGCTAATTAGTCCTAAAAAGGTGTGACCACATTGATTCTGCAATCCAAGTTCCCAAAAAGCAATTTAGTAATGCAGATATGTGATTAACGCTTTGGCAATATCGTAGCCTATTGCCAACCTCCAAAATTAGATGTTGAAACTAAAGATTTCTTTGTATAACTCCCTTAGAAATCATATTTCTACTTTGACTGAAAGTGTGGTGAGGCTTGAACAGCTGATTGCTGTAATGATGCAGGAATAAAATGCATACCAAATGCCATATGAAGTATTCATGGACTACTTAATGTATACTTTATCAGTGCAGGTTCATAATAGAGAATTCTAAAGACAGAACTTAGAATTCAGAACCCATTTTAAAGAAAAAAAGTTTCAGCATGTTTGTTCAGTTTAGCTTTTAACACTGACGCGAGCTTTCATACAAGTGATTTAATCCTTTTCAGTATCAAATTGAGTCACAGTGTAGTATGCCATTATCAGCATGACCACATCTGTAAGCTAGAGGTTATTCTTCTCATCAGTGATTTTGGAATTGTGCAGTAGAAGGATACAACACTATATGCTGTATCAAGGAGTTGGAGTATTATCAAATGCACTGTCTGTTGCTATTCATGTTGCTGTATCTCCAAGTAATGATCTTACATTTCATTAATAGCATCAGCAGACATCAGAAAGTACAGTTGTGTACACTTACCATAAATGTAGATGTTCGAGTGTATTCACTGTTGCAGTCATTACATTTGGGTTATCTGCTTGCAGTTGCCCTCAGTCAGCCTGATTAACAAAGTCTTGGGTCCTACGTTGGTTGCTGTCTCTTCTTCCATGACGTCAGGTCATCAGTGGTATAAAACATGCAGCCGATGTCATTACATCAGTTTTTCTTGCCCCAGACGTCAGGTGCCCCCCTAATGGAAAGCAATCAAATCTATAAATATACAAGGTTATACCTCAAACAACAAAGCAAATACACCAAAAAGCTTTTAAGCATTGAAAAGAAGAGAAGAGGTATAGCCAAAAGAAGTCAGGGGGCTGGAGGGAGGGTAACCCGAACTGCAACAGTGAATACACTCGAACATCTACATTTATGGCAAATATACACGGCTGTACTATGTTCTTCATATTTCACTGTTGCAGTCATTACATTTGGGTAGATTCCCAAAGCTAAGGATGGGAGGAGGAATTTAGATGGCATTAGGACCACATATAAGGCCCTGCAAAACTGCACTGGCAAAGCCAGCTCTGGATTTAGAGAAAATTGTCAAATGGTAATGCTTGGTGAAAGTATGTACAGAACTCCAGGTAGCAGCTTCTATGATGTCCCTGGCAGGTACACCTCTGAGAAAGGCTGTAGAGGTAGATGCAGCCCTGGTTGAGTGGGGTCTGATCCCCTGTGGTATAGGTTTTCCATGGTGCTTATAGCAGGAATGAATACAATGGCTTATCCATTTGGAGATGGTTTACTTTGACATAGCCTTCCCCTCTGTCCCTGCAGCAAATGCCATCAGCAGTTGTTCAGATTTCCTTTGCGGTTTAGACCTGTCCAAGTAGAATCTAATTTGTCTGTGCACATCTAAGGAGTGCAGTATCTGTTCCCCTTTGTTCTGTGGATTAGGAAATAAGGTCGGCAAATTAATGGACTGATTAAAGGCCACACTGGATACCACCTTTGGCATGAAAGAGGGATTGGTCCTGAGGGACACCCTGTCTGCATGAAAGATGATGAAAGGCTCCACTGCCATAAGGGCCTGTAATTCAGACACCCTTCTAGCTGAAGCCATGGCTAAAATGAAAGCTGTTTTCCAATAAAGGAATTTTAAATCTGCAGTAGCAGCTGGCTCAAAAGGAGGAAGGGTGAGTTTCTCCAATACAAAGTTAAGGTCCCAGGCTGGAGTTGGAGCTCTCCTAGGTGGTCTTAAATTTTTGGCCCTTCTGAGGAACTGCTTGAGCAGTGGATGAGATAAGAAGGGAGGTTCTGTCTTATAATGAGCTGAAATGGCTGAGGTGTGAATTGTTATTGAGAAGAAGACAGGCCCTTGTGAAGCATCTCAGTTAAGTATTGTAAAATCTGAGGTAAATTGGGCACTGCTGTGCTCATCCCTTGAGATTGGTCCCAGGCACAGAATCTTTTCCATTTTTCAGCATAAGATTTTCTAGTACTAGGCCTCCTTGCCTCTAAAATGACATCCATCACTGGTTTACTGAGGGATGGTAAAGGAGAGTTTAGGTAATTAGCCAGGCTGCGATGTTCAGTGTTTGAAGCTGAGGGTGCAGAATCTGGTTCTTCTGCTGAGACAGCAGGGTAGGAGTCTGAGGCAGGTGCCATAGGGCCAACAGTGACACTCTGTGCAGGAGGGGGTACCTGTGTTGGCGTGGCCAGGCTGATGCAATCAAAATCATCCTTGGTTTGTCTTGTTTGATCTTTAGTAGTACTTTGGAGAGCAGAGGCACAGGAGGAAAGGCATAACCTGATAGTTTTTTCCAACTGAAGGACAGAGCATTCACTTTCCAAGCTTGTCTGTGGGGAGTCCTTGCGCAACTTTTTTCCAATTGATAGTTCTGGGGGGAGGCAAACAGGTCTATATCTGGGCTCCTCCATTTGCTTGTCAACATGTTGAAAACCCTTGGTTCCAGTTTCCACTCATGTGGGCCCATGAGGTTTCTGCTTAGTCCATCTGCCAGTGTATTTAGTTTTTCTGGCAGGAATTGAGCTTGTAGATGCACTTAGTAGCTCAAGGCTGTGTTCCACAATGCCATGGCTAGTCTGCAGAGGGGGTATGAATGTGTACCCACCTGCTTGTTTATGTACCACATAACAGGGGTGTTGTCCGTCTTTACCATTAATTGTCCTGGAAAAATGTGGTCCTTGAAGGCTGTCAGAGCATTCTGTACAGCTAACATTTCTTTATGATTGATGTGAAGGTGCATTTGAATTGGGTTCCATTTGCCCTGAATGAACTTCCCTGCCAGGTGCGCCCTCCATGCATAGTCTGATGCGTCTGTTGTTTGGGTTTGGGCGGCAGGGGGTAGTGTGAATGGTAGTCCTTTGTTTTGGTGGCAGGCCTCTGCCCACCAAAGGAACTCTAGGCGTAGACAAGGAATGATAGGAATTATTGCTTCTATATCCTGAGAATGTTGACACCACAGGCTTTTTAGATACCATTGTAGTTTCCTCATATGCAGTCTTGCATATGGAATTAGAAGAATGCAGGAGGCCATGAACCCCAAGGTTTTTGTGGCCACTTGTTTGAAGTAGGTTGTCAAGTGAATTTGTTTCTCTGGCATGAGGAAAGCCATCTGGGAAGTTGTATTCAGGATTGCTCCCAGGAATATAATTTGTTGACAGGGTACCAGGTGTGATTTCTTTTCATTTATGGTGTACCCCAGACAAGTTAGCACCCTTTATACAAAAGCCAGATGATTCAGAAGTATGTCCTGGTTTTCTGCCTGAATTAGACAATCGTCCAGGTATGGGTATATTTGAATATTTCTTTGCCTACAAAATGCAACAACTGGAGCTAGGCACTTTGTGAATACCCTGGGCGCAGTAGATAAGCCAAAGGGCAGTGCAGAGAACTGATAGTGCGTGTACCTGCTTTGAAGCGTAGATATCTTCTGTAAGATTCCCTGATTGGGATGTGCTGGTATGCTTCCTTTAAATTTAGTGTTGCCAGCCAGGCATCTTTGCTTAGCATAGGAAGCAACTGGTGAAGAGTCAGCATCTTGAATTTTGGAATCACCAAAAAGGTGTTAAGAGTAGGCAGGCCCAGGATAGGATGTCATGAATTGTCCTTTCTGGGTACCAGGAAAAATCTCGAGTAGAAACCTTGTCCCTTTTCCTCTTCAGGTACCAGTTGAATAGCCCCTATGCTTTAAAAGAGAGTGTACTTGCTTTTGGGCCTCTGCCCACTGATGTGGAGGTAGATCCGGCCAACCGCTGGAGTTGGTAATGTGTGGAAATGAAATCTGTATCCTTGAGACACTATATTTATAACCTATTTGTCCTGGGTAATGAGTCCCTAGTTCTTTGCATAAAGTGCAATCTTTCCCCCCAAAGGGGCAGTCAGTTGAGAAATGCTTGGAAGTTTTTAAAAAGAAGTCATTGAGACAGTGTACCACAGGGGGGAGTTTTATTACTCCCAGATTTGGAAGTGGAGGCCCCCCACTGCTTAGTCCTGTGCGTTCCCTGGGACTGAAGCCTGGGTGCTCTGCTGGATTTGGGTTTGGACTGAGAAGGTCTGGAAGAGGCAGGAAAGGACAAATTCTTAGAAGGCCAATGCCTACTAAATCTTGGAGGTTGTACTTGTAAAAAATCTTTAACAGTTTGCATAGATTTAGCTTTTTCCTTCATCTTTTTAAGAACTTCTTCTGCCTTGTTGCCAAACAGGCGGTCCTGATTTAAGGGAGCATCCAGTAGTTTCGCTTTAACATGATCTGGCAAGGATTGCTCCTTAAGCCAAGCTTGCCTTCTAAGTGCAGACCCAGTTACTGCAGCCTGCAAGATGCGTCTAGTGAATCAAAACCATATTGCAATGTATGTTTACCAACTTGTTCAGCAGAATGCATTAAATCCTGTAAATCCTTATTTTCAGCACAATCAGGAATCAATATCATTTTCTGTTTAAGCAGTCCAGTAATAAGCAGCTGATACTTTAACATCTGAAACTGGCAATTTAAGGCCCTAATGGCCAAAGTTGCAGAAGTGTATACCTTCTTACCCCATCTATCCAGCACCCTGGACTCTCTATCAGAGGGGATAGGATTTTTGGCAGTAGTAGCTTTAATGCCCTTGGGTCCCTGTGAAACGGTTTCAGGATCCACAGTAGGATTTTTGAAAAGGAACTTGTGAGAGTCAAGAACCTTGTAATATCTATCAGGTTTTCTGGAAGCAGGAGGTAAAGAGTCAGGGGCCATGCTAGATTCCGAAAAGGCATCATCAACAATGTCTAGTACAGGAGGTATGGCTAAAGGCCTGTGCTGGGGCAGGAGTAAGAAATCCCTAAGCCTCTTTTTAGAATCATAGAAATCCTGGCTTTCCCAGCGAAAATGCTCCCTAAGAGTATGCAAGGTTTCACCAAAAGAGAAATCCTCTGGAGGGGAAGCAGAGGGAATAGAGTCCTCTGCATCAGAATCCTCATAGGTAGATAAGGGTAAATCCTGGTCATCAGAAGAAACAGAAATTTCAGAATCCTGGTCAGAAGTATCATAAGCAAACTCAGTCCTAGGTCTCTTAGAGGGGAAAGGTTGGCTCCCCCTGATTAAAGTAATAAGGTCTTCAGTCATTCTTATCATTTGTTTTTTAGGCATAGAGGCCTGACCATGTGGTCTAGGCATCAGTTTTCTAGGCATGGTTCGAGTTTTAGGCCTTGAAGAAGAAGATGGCATTGGTTTAATATGCAAGTCAGTAGGCCTGAATACACCTTCAGAAGCCGGTGCCTGCACAGCGGCTCTGGACCCATCCAAGGTAGAGACATCCGCAGGTTCCACAGTTGAAGCATCTTGCAGCATACCGGACTCCGAATGGGTCTCAGTAGAGGCCTGCAAGTCTGAAGTAGTGGGTATCAGGGGCTGTGAGACTGACTCACTGAGTACCAGCGAACTGGGCGGCCTGTGTCTGTTTTTATCTTTGCATTTTTTGGGAATGTCGGTAGTCGGATGGCTTACCGAAGACATATCAGGATAATTGAACCGAGCACCAAAATAATTAGAAGCGCAAATATACCGACGACAGATAGTTCATGGTATAAATAAGGCACAAAACCGACAGCGAGGTACGTCATGGTCAGGGCCTAGGCAAGGAATACAGTACGAATGAAAATCTTTAAGAGGTATTTGCTTTCCACAAGAAATGCAATTATTTACTTTTACTGACATCAGTTTAGAGCAAGAAAAGGTTTCCCCAACAGGGTACTTAGCTTTTAATTGAAGACTTCAGTTCTGAAACTCGAAAACGAAAATTTCAGGAGTCGGCCAACTGGCACATGCGAACTGCTTCTGCTTCGGGCACCGCACGGCAAGAAAGACTGATGTAATAACATCAGCTGCATGTTTTATACCCCTGACGACCTGACACCACGGAAGAAGAGACAGCAACCGACGTAGGACCCAAGACTTTGTTAATCAGGCTGACTGAGGGCTACTGCAAGCAGATAACCAAAATGTAATGACTGCAACAGTGAAACATGAAGAACATCTTGTGTTGTAGCATTTTTGTCATAGTTTATTTTCATTCAAAACTGACAACAGAGCTTTCATTTGCAGCATAGATCTGGGAGTATCAGTTTTGTGATACTTTATTTTCATTCAAAACTAACAACAAACAGAGCTTTCATTTGTAGCACAGATCTGGGACACTTTTACACTGAACAATAAAAATGGATTTTAAGTGTTGAATTACATTCTAAGACAAAATTAAAATTATTTGTGTATTAATTTAGGTAAATTGTTATAAAACCGTAATGTGTTAAGTTATGATAGTTCAAACCATCCACATTTACAATTATATGATGAGCTTAATTCACACTGCTACTGTAGCCTTTTGATGGTGTCCTGTCAAAGACAGTGCACCCAGCCAGCTTGCCAAAGCACTAACTCCGCTCCCTCTCACTTACTCTGGCTGCTGATAGGCTGCAGCCTTTTTGAGGAAGTATATCAGTGACTGGAATGAGGTAAATCTTCAGAAATTTACTGCCAGCTTGAGGAGAAGTATCCCTCTCTCTGGCTCCAGAGGAAAAGCAGTTAGTCAGAACCTTTTTGCCTGACAGATAAGACCCTCTTTGGGGACCCTTTCCTCACATAAATATCTTTTGTTGAACATTTGTGGTATTATTTCTGATCTAACTCAATAACAGAAAAAAAACTATCACCATTTTTATGGTTTTCCACCTTAAGAATACTGGGTTCTGTCAGAAATTGGATGTCGTTCTGCTCGGTTTACTTGGCTTATTTTTCATTTTTATGTGGAACACTGTGATTCTATAAAAAATATTAAGTATTTGGGCTGTGCTTTTGCAGCTGGAATGTGTTTTTCCACCTGTTACTGTTTTTAACAGAATATTTTCCCATTTCCGAAGTAATAAATGTTCTGTGATATTTCAGACTAAAAGTTTAAGGTCTGGTGACACAATTTTGAATGTACTGCTTCTGTTTACATGTTTGTGGAAGAAAAGTGTGGTTGGTACTTACAAGTGAATATTTACTGTCTCCAGGTATTACTGTGCTTACAGTGTTAGTAATCAAGTATGCTGTTCACTGACCTTCATGTGAAAGTTTCAAAATTCAAAATGTTGAACCGTCAGTCAATGCTTGCACCACATTGTGTTATGGATCTCAAGGATGCTTACCATCAAATACCCAATGCTCACAGTTTCAGGATCTACCTAAGGTTTGTTATATCTGGCACCACCCTTTGGGCTCTTCACTGCATCTCAAGTATTCACAAAGTGCCTTGCCTCAGTGGTGGCTCACTGCAGATTGCAGGGCATCCTCATTGTTCCTTATGTAGATGACTTCCTTAGTTCTGCAGAGTCTTCTTCCAGATCTTTGGAGTCCTTGAGAAAAAAGTGTCCAACCTTCTGCCACATCTGGGATTTTACTTAAACCTACAAAAGTCTTGTCTCACATCCTCTCATGAAATTATCTTTTTGTGGTGTCTGATAGGTACACTCATGCAAAAGGTCATCTCTCCAAAAGAAAAGATGATAACTTACCAGCAAATCTTTCTGATTTTTTCACAAGAGACTCATAGTTAAGTATTAGACAAGCTGCCCTAATGAGCCATTTTATGACTAGCCAATTTCCCTTTCAAAGGTGAGTGTCTGTGAGGTAAACACCTTAACCATTTTATCAACCCTGCTGACCCCTCTAAAGGATTGAGAAGCAGGCTAATGCAAACAAATTTCTCAGTATTCTAGGGCTCATGGCATCTGCTATCCTCATGATACCATTTGTCAGATTAAACATGGGAGAAAAAAATCCAGTGGTACCAAAAAATACTTGGACCCAACACACACACACACACACACACACACACACACACACACACACACACACACACACACACACACACACACACACACACACACATATGTATTAGTTTCTGAAAGGAGTGTTGCACATGAGACCCCCTTGCAAGCAAATTTCTCCTCCTTGGAATCTCAATTTTGTTCTAGAAAAAACTGACTTTAATTCCCTTTGAACCAGCCTCTCAGGCTGACTTGCAGTTTATTACATGGAACACTGTTTTACTTGTTTTGATATCTGCAAGGTGAGTATCTGAGCTGCAAACTCTCATGGTGGGAGAACCATATCTGGTTTTCTGCAGGGATAGGGTCACATTACACACTAATCCTTCATTCATGCTTTACTAAAGTTACTTCTGAGTTTTCCTTGAATCAAGCCAACAACCTCTTAGCTTTCTTCCTGGAGAGAAAAACAAGGGAGAGCACATTCTACATGCCTTGTATGTGCACAGGCAGCTCAGGTACTACCTTGTCAGAACCAAGTCCTTTAGGAAAGCTGAACAAGTGTTTGTTCCCTATGCTGGTACAAAGAAAAAAAAAACTTCTGTCTAAACAAACTATATCCAGATGGATGTCCTCTGCTATTGTTTTTTGCTTTTCCTACCATGGTATAACTGTTCCAGGCAATGTTAAGACACATTTTACCAAGGGTTTGTCCTCTTCAATGGCATAATGGAAAGGGGTGTACTCTAGAAGTATTCTATAGGGAGTAACTTTGTCCTTTGTCTGTACTTTCACAAAGCCTCAAAGCATGAGGCACAGTGCAAATTAGACCAATAAACAAAAAAACACTGTGAAGAGGACAAAACCGCACCGGACAGCCAAGATGTTCTATCAGATTTATTGTAAGGTTAAACGTTTGAACAATCACCACATTTTTCATCAAAATCTGTAAGACTTCATCAGACACGAACAAATTGCAATTAACACATATATATATATATATATGCTGACAAACCTTTTAAACTAGCCAATAAAAAGCTATACAAAACAATCCTCATGAATATTAATAAAATTAATTTAAAACCAAAAGCATGCAAATCTGAATGACCTGTCAATAATTTTAATTAATTTATGTAACATCCATATATAACGTATATGTTAATATGTATTGAGATGTATAATGCATTAAAAACATTTAATAAAACCATTTTATTATTTTTAATTATATATAAAACATTTAACCATGAATTGCAAATGACCTTTAATATTCATGAGGATTGTTTTGTATAGCTTTTTATTGTCTAGTTTAAAAGGTTTGTCAGTATATATATATATATATATATATATATATATATATATATATGTGTTAATTGCAATTTGTTCGTGTCTGATGAAGTCTTACAGTTTTTGATGAAAAATGTGGTGATTGTTCAAACGTTTAACCTTACAATAAATCTGATAGAACATCTCGGCTGTCCGGTGCGGTTTTGTCCTCTTCACAGTGTTTTTTTGTTTATTACTTTCACAAAGCGCTACAAACTGGATTCCTTCTCTAGGGCCAGGACAGGCTTTATGAGGACCATTCTTCAGGGGCACTTGGACCGTTGTCCTTCCTCCTCTCAGGTAGAATAAACATTGGGAATCTACTCATGACTACTGCAGCAGCGAGAATGAAGGACATAGTATAGTTGTATAAGTACCCCATACTCATAAAAGTAGACGTTTAAATTTCTTTACTGCTGCAGTAGCCACATCTACCCACTATCCCCATTTGTAAATAGTTGAGGTGGGACAAACCTTCCTTTTTTACCGTTGTTAATTGTTGTCGCTCTGTTTGGATGATTTTTATTGTTATTATTGATTTTTGTTGTTGGATCAGGATGCATTTTCCGTTCTCGGAGCAGTAAAGTCCTGAGGCTTTACCTCACTCTTGTTGCTGATATACATTGTTCCAAAATGGGTGCAGCCTATCAGCAGCCAGAGTGAGTGAGAGAGAGGGGCGTTAGAGTTTTGGCAAGCTGGCCAGTTATGTGTCATTGGCAGGACATTAGCCAAATGCTCCTACAGCAGTGAAAAAATTAGAACATCCACTATTATGGGTAAGTACGACTTACACAACTGACTTTTTCTGTTATCAATTTTTGGTCTTTGTTTTGATACCAAATCACCGCTGTATGCTTTTCTTGAAACATACAGTGGTGTGGAATAATTGACATCCTTTTTTACATCTAGCTTGCAGGCATCATGCTCACATACACCTCTAACCCCCCCCCCCCCAACAAATCTCACAAAGTGCTTTCTGGTTTCATTTTCACTTTTCTGGCCGATAGCTCCTTATGTTGTTACTCTCATATCTTCAACTACTTTTGCTGTGGTCCATTTCCTGTGTAAGCCATCATCTGGCACTGTTAATGCAGGTTTTCTAGTTTTGATTACATCTGGCATATTATATTTTAATATTATAATTTCTTTATAGGCTTACCCCACAGGAATACCAGAAAGTCAAATCCAGCTCCTTCGATCACTCGCCCGCACTTACACTGCAGCAGAGCTTTCTGCTTTTAATATTACTACACTCGATACATTGCAGTCACTACTGAATCCTGCTGATCCTGTTTGGGATAATGACAAGGTAAAATTTAATATTACTTTCTTTGTTTTGCTGAATATTGTTTAGTAGTAAACTGCAGTATTGTTCTTTCTTAATTAGACAGTGCTTTAATTGCTACTACAACGTTTATGTATGTATATAGTTGCAACTTTAAGGTTACATTAAGTGATGCAGGTAGGCAGGAATTTCTTAAGGTATTGCAAATGTTCAACAGTGAAATATTTAGAAAAACATAATTTTTCTTTTAAAGACTGAGCATCAATGAAAATTAGATAATTTATTTTCAAAGAAAAAAATGAAAGTATTTATGCAAAGAATGTAAGTATGAATATAAATCTTCCTGTTTTGGTGATCTGATAATTAGAAGTTTGGGCTATGAATACATATAAGAAGCAAACCATGTTAGATAATATCCCATAATAGAATCTTAAATAGCTTTTACTTTTCACGTAGCTTATTCCAGCTAAACGCCCCCAAACAGTGGAATAGTTACATTTTCTCAGAAGTGTTAGGATGTGATCAGCTCCTCTGGACCTGCAATGATTGTAAATACAAAGGCATTTTGCACCTAGTCAGCAATGATGTATATATACAACAATATAGACAATAATATAGTACATCCTGGACGAAAAAAAATATATATGTAACCAGGGAACCATTTGTGGCTAGTCAAGATGATTCCTGTGGGCACACAGAAAGGCATATTATCCATAAACAAAAATGACAGAATCTATAGCAAGACTAATACCATTTCATACTCAATTGCTTAATACTGGAACAAACTGCCATTGTCTGAAAGAGAAAATAGATCATTGTCTTGTTTTAAGTCATCTCTTAATTCCCAGATGGGTCCGCTAGTTTACTCTATAGTGCTTGAGTTTGCTTTCTGAAGGGCCTTTTGGCCATCACACAGTCTGCCAGAACTGTTGAACTACTGAACTATTACTTCAACTGCATACAGCATATGCATGCAAGCTTTCTTTTCAGTATGAAGGTCTCTTGATGGCTATTTTAACAAACTATTCTTTGTTTTTCTGAATAGAGTTTTACTTCTCATTCTGCTTTGAAATCTCATGCTCATGATTAGTCCTCTTTCATTGCCTGAACAGTAGGTGGCTGCTCAGAAAAGTAAGAAATCTTTCTTTTTTTAAAAAGTAATACTTTAATGTTGTGGACCCCCCCCCCCCAGCATGGGGCCCTAGGCAACTTCCTATGACACCTAGTGCTAGATCCACCCCATCTTAAGATGCTTGCATTTGCCCCTCTAAGCAAATCTGAAATGCTTAGATTGATCTGCTGACTATCACCTCATTATATTCTTAGTTATAATCCCACTCCTCCATTCTATCACTGGATGCAGAACCTTCAAAATATTACCAACCGGTTTATTTGGGATCAGACAACAGCTAAGGCTGATAAAAATAAGTTAGATTCTTCTCTAAATGGAGGGGGAATGGGGCTTCTGTAAATTTAGCAATTGCACTCACATTCGCAGCTCCATACCTTCCTAGTGTACCATTCTCAACCTCCTCACCTGTCCACATTAGAAGTTCAAGTTCAGGTGTACATATCTACTTAACACTAAGCAATATAGAGTAATATCAAGCATCAGGAAAGAAAACAAAACAGTTGTAATAGATAAAATTGGAACATGTACAAACAGAGACAATGACTAAAGCAGTAAAAGCGTAGCTAATGCGATTAATGCAGGAATAGGAATTGGAAAGATATTAAAACTGTTGTTAATTAAATGCCAGCTCATGGTAAAAAAAAGGTATGTCTCTAGTGGTTGTTTAAAGGTACTCATTGCCAGCCAGGCAGTAAATTCCAAGTGCATAGGCTTTGATAACGAAATCATGGTTACCTACATATTTGAATCAACTCCTCCCAAAAAAGGCAACCAGGAGCCCTGAGAGGAGTATACAGGGAGAGAGGAAACAAATACCAGACTAGCAAATCCTGAAGATGAGGAGTACCCAAGATGACAAGAATAAGAATTTTTCAAATTACATATTGCTTGGTGAGAAGCCAGTGAAGGACACACAGAACCAGCAAAAGATGTTTTATTGGTATCCAAATATCCTGGTGAATAAAAGAGCTGTGGAATTCTGCATTAGCTGTAAGTGTCCATTCAAATTCAGTACTCATGACTCCGTCAGATAGTGCAGGTACAAGAAACCCATGATATGTGCCATGATCAGGAGATATACAGAAGAGACTATGTGTTTAAAGGGCAATATTCCTGAGATGTTATCAGGAAAGACTTACCAACTACTGAAATCTGGTCCATCAATATAAGGTCGCTGTTAATAATCACCTTCAAGTTATACACCTTTAATATTAGTTGTAATATTGTTCCACAGCATGTGATACTTGTGGAAAATAACCCATTCCCTTAGAATGGTATACATGACCATGTGAATATGTTCAGTTTTAACCAATTGTTGATCACCCAGCCATGGATACATTTCTTCTACAGTTTGTCAGTGACTAACATGGACTGTTGAAGAAATGACAGATAGATCAGTATTTCATCAGAATAGCAATCAGACCATGACCCCCAAAGGAAAACTGTATATGGGGAAAAGTAAACTACTGATGACTGAGTCCTGTGGAACATCACATCTGAGAAAATAGTTAACAAGTGGTTAACCACAGAAATATCTCTTTCTGTATGACATGGACAGGTAGGAAAGAAAGCCAATTTTGGAAGGTACTAATGAAGCCATAGTGATAGACTGATCCAATATGATGGCATGATCGAATGGAGCAAAGGCAGAAGAGCGATCAAGTGTGACTCGATCCAAATAAGGTTGATTGCTGACTATGAGGATGTTAGTCAAGACATTCTTTAGATTATTTCAGTACAACGTCTTGCTTCAAAAAAACACACTAAAATGGGTAATTGAAAAAAGTTATCCCTCGAGTGCGCATTTCCTTAAGAATGTTACATACAAATGGGAAGTTCATCATTAGGTAAATCTTATATAAATGATTAGAATCAAAATCACCCATTTCAGGGCAGGAGCAAAATACTTTCTTCATGGAGTTATCCATCTAGCAGCTGGATGGTGCGTCAAGTGTCCCCAGTTTTTCTTAAGTCATGGCAAAAGGACAGCATGATAGAGAAATCCTTTCTAGACTGGGGTTAATATTCCTTTGTGAGGCTATCCGCATAATTTTGTAGACAGATCTGTGACACAGGTGCAAATGACACACAAGAGACATTTTGAAATTCACATATCTCCTTCAAAAAGTATGAGGAAAAGCAACTTCTCCTCTATAACCATCTTAAAAGGTCACTTTAAGATCCCAAAATCTGTTCACTGGAAATACCCTCATATGCATCAAATTCTGCTAACTTTATCATTCAGTCTTGCTAATTTTGCTGGAAATCCTAAAATAAATCTTCTGATACATGACAAATTAATGTAATCTCTAAACTGCATTTTAGAAGCACCATAGTTTTATACCTACATGCAATTTTTGCATCTCTGTCTACTAATTCTACTTCCTCCCATATTCTAGAAAACTACAAGTCATGTTCTGCAGATTCTGCCCCTGATTATGTAGATAAGCACAATGAAGTACTTACTCATCTCTGGGGATCTCTACTTTGCATGAAAATTAGTTATTAGTTATTAGTTATTAGTTTTTTATGATAGTTCCCATTAACATAGTGTACTCTCGACTACAAGTCCAGTGGCAATCGCAAACACTACCCATCATACTCTTGTCACATTTCTCATTTATTTAGATGTGGTCTTCTGTAACATTGGGAATCAAGCATAAAGCTGTTCTTTGTATTACAGTGCTTTTGCATTAGTTAACTTCCAGCTACCACTAGAATATTTCTTGCGAAGTACTGTAGAAACATATCTGCCATGTAGCTAAACCTTTTCAATGTTCATTTGCAATCCTGGGCTGCTACACTCACAAGCCTTACTATCTATGACTTGCTAGCATTCTATTCATCAACCGTAGACAAATATATGTCCTATAATTAGCTCTATGGCAAAAAAATTGATTGCCTAATTTCCTTACCCCCTACCCATATGCTTTTTTAGGATTTTTGTGACATGTGACTGTTCATGATTTTCCAGTCTTCATCAGTTGCTTCATTTTAATTAGTCTAACAGCTCTTGTTTATTATTAACCATTGTTTTGAAAAATTGCTGTAGACATTGATGTGTATTAATGTTTATGTTCGGCTTATATACATATTTTTATGTGAGCCTGAAAAATATCTACAGACCAGTCCTACATTGTGGTATGCTCACAGTTGATGGCTGAAGTTATTGTACTTTGATATACAAAAGCTGTAGGTATACAGTATAACCAAGTGCTGTTTTCACAAATCTTTCTATACAATCACAGTAGCACTAGTGGGACACTTTACCATTCAGTCATAAATTTGATAATTTAGAGTTTTTGTCTTTAATTATGTAGATTTCATTACTATAGGTCAGTGTTATCTAACAATTTGGATAGTCCGCTCTGTCAGCTTGTAGAATTATAATGTAATGTTTAAACTTATAGAATCTTATTTGGAAAAAAAAAATCAATGTATGAACTGATTTTTTAACAGCTATGGTAGATTGTTCATAATATTGACCAACTATAGATAGCTGTTGTTGATAGCAGTTGGGCTGTGCCACAAAATAGTCTTCTGAAATACCTTGTACTAGTTCAATATGCATTTTTTGTGTAATCATTATGTATATACTTTATTTTCATTATATATCATGTATTTCTCTTGAAAAGTTAACTGCTAGTTCTGACTGTGAATTTGCTGCCTGATCTACATGTGCCCTATGTACAAAGCACTGGTGCTCCAGTCCCACATAAAATTTGGTTGCACCTATATATTTACATCTGCTAAGGTGGTAAAGTTCTCATTCATTATCAAATGTATTGGGTGATTGAGATAGTCTTGCTGCTGTTGTATTTTTTTTTCTGATGGAATGCCAATTATTGCCAGCAGTTTCCACAGCTGAAGTATTCCTGATAATCTCATTTGTCCGATCTGTACATCAGATAGTGCAGGCCAGCTGCTGACAGTAACTGTAAAGTGGCATGTGGATCTCATTTAGCTGCAGATAACTTGCACTTGTTCAATTTACCTAGCTCGCAACAGATGCAGGAATATAGTGGTGAGACTTTTGAGGTAGTGAGGCTATAAAAAAATTATCAGAACAGTGCAAGACTGATACCCTTCGTTTTA
The DNA here is from genome assembly GCF_019279795.1 of Protopterus annectens. NCBI lineage: Eukaryota > Metazoa > Chordata > Ceratodontiformes > Protopteridae > Protopterus > Protopterus annectens. The sequence goes on from NC_056746.1 coordinate 593,569,794, forward strand.
TGAAGTTTCCCTTTGTTTAGTGCATTAAAAACCACACCTTTCAAGGTACAAAAGGAGGACAAGTGTGGATTTAACCACAATATGTCTTAATTTTTTTTCAGACTTGTTTCTATGCTGCAAGCCACATTGCTGCTTAACTTTGTTGTGAAACATATTCAGAGAACGTGTTTAATCCTGATAGAAACTCAACTATTTTGCTTTTGCAGTCACAAACAGTGCAGTATCTTCCTTGATGATTATATGTAGCAATGCAGAGTAATTTGTGCCTACAAAGGGATTAACATACAATATGGCTTTGGTTTTGTTCGTCAAAATGAGGCAGTTTGAGAAAAGTTTTTGGCTGTAATAAAGGATTTTTTAAGGATCAAATTAAGGAGAAGATTTAGTAATAATGATGTGGTTGGATGAGTCACATAAGTTGCCATCATATAAGGGATGTGTAGATTATGAAAGATCCTACTACAGTCCAATTGGCAGTCCTAAGTGCCAACTGTTTTGGGAGAAAGCGAATACAATTTAACATACAACTCAAAAATTTTATTCTGATATATAGATTTATATCTAGGGTATGGAATCAAATCTAAAAACCAAGGGTTCAAGCTTCTTGCATGTTTGTGTGATATTTAGTCAGTCAGAAGCCTTTACCAAACCTAAGAAGGTTACTGCAGTAGCATGACATTCTGCCATCATTGTCAGTGTAATGTCAGTTAATTTAATTAACATGGTATTTATTGAATGCCCACTTCTAAAACCAAGCTTGATCTGAGCTTAGAGTAAGTATTGTGATGAGCAGCTTGGAAGATGTGAATGGACAATGATCTCCCATGACGGAGAGGGATAATACCCAGAGTGCACCAAAGATGACCCATGGAGGGACCAGGTGATGTATGATGGGAGTAAAAGTCTAACACCAGTATATTTAAAAAATCTTATGCAAAACAGTTTGGCTCCACAACATGAGTGATAAACTGTCCTAGTAACATCTTGGTAATTTCGGATACTGAAATTAAATTAGATTATATTTAAAAAGAACTATGCAATCTGGACTTAAACAAAGTACAGGAAAAAACAAAATTAGTAATAATGTCCTGAGAACACATCAGCATGAACGTAATAGCACCATTTTATCTGTTATTCCATAGGTCATTTAAGTATGGGCAGATTTCCTCAACATTGGAAATGTGCACTTGTTAAACCCATCTTTAAGGGAAAGGGGAACAGGACAAACCCAGAGTCATACAGTCCCATAATTTTACTTTCATGATGTGGAAAAATAATGGAGAAGTTTATTTTGGATAAAGCATTCTCAGAAATGGAAAGGTTTGGACATGTATCAGTATACATATGTTAAAAACAGAGCTGTAACTACCTGTAACATGATGTTTTGTAACAAAATCATAACAGCTGTAAATGAAAAATTGAAATGTGATATAATTTATATAGATTTAACTTCAGCCTTTGATAGGGTTGTAGACAAAACACTGCTTAAAAAATTAGACCTAGGTATCACTGTAATCTTGATAATATGGATAGCTGTGTGGCTTGCAAATAGGTCATGGTTTTGTCATAGAGCAATTGGACAGGTGACATTCTAGATTACAGTCAGGCTGTCTCACAGGGTTCCGTCCTAGACCACTGCTTGTTTAGACTGTATCTTTCAGATCTATCTTTTTCTTATGAGATGTTCTACAGTCTGGATACATGTGACTTGAAAATAGGTGAACTGATCACTTGTGCTACAGATAGGGCATGAATGCAAAAGAACTTGATTAATTTGACCTTATGGCCACAAGAGAATAATATGCTGCTAAATACATCAAAAACTGAACATATGAGATTTTGGAGACATAAACTAAATTGTTTAATATTTAATACAGCACACAGTGATTGGAACTGTAGATTCATTTTAGGACCGGGGTATATTGCTAGATCCAGCTTTGAGTTTTATCTAATCATATCAACCAATTGCTTTATGATAGCTATAGGTGATATAAAATATTTATAAAGTCTAGGAAATCAGAAATGATAAAATCATTGTTTGTAAATTATATTAGACCCAAACTAGAGAATGGAATAACAATATGGAAACCTTATGAAACAACAAACAAGAGTAAATTAGAATGAATTCACTGCAAATATACCATTGTATCCATGGATGTGAAAATTTTAAGTTATTATAAAGACTAAAATGTCTGAATTTGCACTGTGTCAAATAGAGATATTAAAGAGGAGATCTTATTCTGATATATAGGGCATTTAGAGAGAACTGGGAATGTTTTGGGTTATCAAAAAGTAGCAGCAAACTATTGGACAACCTATGTAGATGATTCTATAGGAATGAGAGATGTACTAATTGGCTCTCTTGTAGAGTAGCTGATGTATGGAATAGACTACCAAATTACATTAAAACAAGCACTAGTTTAGATATTTTTAAGAATAACTTAGACAACTTGGATGTATGTAATACCAGCTGACCCATCCGGTATGGATGGTGTTACATTGGCTTGCTGCATTGACAGCTCATGCAGGATTTGTGATGAATAACCTGCAGCAAATATCCGAAATGTGCACTTGCTGAAAACTGTGCATCACTTGGCCAGTAGCCCCACTGTGTATGAGATAGCATGCATTCACCTCCTAGAGGTAGCCTACAGTCCAGCATGCAAGCCACTGAAGAAGGGTGTTAGGATAATCCACAGGATCTACAGGATAGGCCTCTCCCTAGCACCAGGCTTACACTTTCAAAAAGAATGATTGGGTTCATAAAGTATTTCAGCTGGGGAACAAATGATCTAGAAGACTATTGCCAGGACTAGTGAGTCCTGGCTATTACTACAACTGAGAAACGAATGACTAATTTGGTGCAACAAGGAGGAGCCATCAGGCTGATTCTCTGGACTTCTAAGAAGAAAGTTTGACTAAAGAGACTGGTTTGAAATCATTAAAAGAGTGTTTTGCCCATTCCTTGAAAAAGTTAAATGTAAATGATGGAAGTATCTTGCAAGGACACTGAAAATACTTTTATTTTTCTATATTTAGATGGGAGTTGATCAACACTGCAGTTCTGTAGTTCAGTTTGTAGCTTGAGAACCTGCTTAAATGATGCTATCGTAAACTGTAATGGGGAGAAGGTATAAGGTATTGCCAGGATTTAAATATGTTTGCAAAGATTTTGAGCTTGCTTTTTGCACAAGCCCATTAAAAGTATATATAAGTGGTTGCAGAACTAATGAGTCAGAAGTATTATTTGTAGGTTTATGTGTCTAATAGAAGGGTCAATGGACTATGAGCTGCAGTTTTTAAAAGACAAAATGCTTACCTATAATGTCTTTGTTTATGCAAGTAGTTAGATGTAAAGATTTTTGAAATGCTTTACATGAATGTTTAACTCTAAGGGGAAGCTAGTTACTTACCCTGAATTGCCCAGCATTCTAAAAATATTGTCTGGTGATCTTTTTTTAAAAAAATGCTGTCTTAGGAAATTACCAGATGTACATAACTAATGTTTTATTTTTTCTTCTTTAAAATATTACATTATCTTTTCCAGGCCAAGCAAATTCTAACAAGATTTTTGCAGCTGGGAGGTCAGCTAGATAATCTTGCATTGAATGCAATTGGTGGGCAGTACCTCTGCACTCTTGATGATTCCCAAATAAGCAACACTGTAAATTCAACAAGTCTAAGGTAAGTAGGACTGTGAGATTACACATATTTGTCCTTTATTGTCACTCATAAAAGCATAGGAACACTGCATGCAACTTCATTATCTGTTACAATGGATTCCTGGTTACAGAGATGAAATATAACCAACCTACATCCTACAGAGAGATTTTTTTCCATATATTGAATTTTCATGATGTGTAGCTATAAGTATCAGACATAAGCATTCTTTAAAAACAAACTGTTACAGCTTGATTTAGCCAGCTTCTTAAATTTGGGTTCTGGTATTCAGAAACAGTGTGCAGAGGTGTACAAGTTCAGGATCGTGCTTACATATATGGATTATGGTGTTTAATGGTGGTGTACAAAGCAGCTTTATTCTTTATGAAGTATGCACAGAAGTGCTGCTGTGACCAGTTCATCCTCAATCTCAGTGTAGCCAAACAGTTGCTTCACCACACTGTGCTGCATGACACTTCAGCATAACAAAGCAGGGAAAAGCTAAGTAATATGGCATAGTTTATATTTTATATAAACTATGTTTTCTTAGCTATGCCTTGATTTCCCATCACGCTTGATGGTAATTCATAAAAAGTTTACAGCCATTAGGCATGACAGTGGATTCAGGGTCACTACTATAATATAGTAATGAGGAGATTGGTTGTTGTACAACCTCCAAATGGTAAGAGCATCACTGCTTGGGCACAGATCAAGTACGATTCTGATAGCAGGTTTGCCTGCACCAAAGACAATTTTGTTGCTGGAAGTGTTTTTCGTACTTTTTTTGCAGTTGAGATAACAGTGACTTTTTTTAAATTTAGTGCTAATATGCCTCTCAGATCTGTGTCAGTGGTCACAAACAGTATACCATTTGTTTGTTTACAGCTGGATCCCCATAACTCATCTGATGGTTAATCTCCCAGGCCCATGCTTACACTTATCAAGGGTATCAGAACTTGTCAAAGATGTGGGATGCAGGGCTAGACTTAAAAAGGCCCTTGTGGTTGTTAGCCTCGTAAACAGCTATGAACCTATGAACCTATGAATTGGGACTAGCCTATACATGGCTGGTATACTGTTCATGAAATGCATGTGATCCCTGTGGAAGAGTGTTTTGCATGGAAGGTGTGTGGATGGCATACTGTGTATGCACTGTGTAGTTAAGACCACATATAAGATATTGCCCCGTTGAGTACATTATTTTATGTCACAAAGTACTTTAGTGCACAGGTTTGCTGAGTACCAACCCTATAGTAGTACACAGTTATTTATCTGTAGCTCACTAAGTAAATCCAAGAAATAATAGTAAGCAGCTGGTAGATGGTTAAGGTATACTCTAGTACACAGAAAAGGCAAAAATATAATGAAAAAGAGGAAACCATGGCCTAAAAAACTTGCATCAGTGATTCATTTAACAAGATAAGGGCTTTTGCGCCTTAATGATGCTTCCCCAGATTTAGATTTATTGGGTAAAGCTTATTGTTCTATACATTGGGTACAATAAGCTGTACCCAGTCAAACAAAATCTGTAGAAGTGTCATTAAGATGAGAAAGTGCTTACCTTGTTGAATGAATCATTATGCAAGCAGCTCTCTAAGTAAATTAATATTTATGGTCTATATCCCAGAAAGCCATTGCTTTAAATTACAAGGCAAAAACATCTGGTCATACCATAATGTTATGTATTGCTACAGAGCTACAACTAAAGCTGGGTGAAATAGATGTCTGCTAAGGGTGCCAGTTATTAGGGGTGTGATCTGTAGTTGTGAATGGAGTGTGACTGCAGTACCTGCATTCCTTAAATGAATGTTAATAATGCATTCACACATGCATTTAACAGGTTAGTGCAGTAAGATCCTTGTTACAAATGTACCAATAGACTTGTTACAGCTACAGTTGAAAAAGACAGTTTTTTTTTTTTGTTGTTGTTTTTGGTCCCCAACTTTAGAAAGTTTTTTTTGCGTCTTCTACTTTGGGTTGAGACAGGTGTCAGCCTGAAGATCTGGCTAGGGTATCTAGCTGTGATTCTATATTGTTACTAGATGTTTCAGTTCACATTTAAGGACAGTAATATATATATATATATATATATATATATATATATATATATATATATATATATATATATATATATGGGTCTACTTCGAATAACCGAACCGCCACTTCACCGACACCCAGAAGATCGAGACGGAACGACCGAACAGGTAGGTGATCGAAAAGGCGATATTCCGACAACCGAAAGACCAACAACGGCAACGTGTGAGCGCGATCCGGTAAGTGTGCGATAGTGACGGATTTAGGATTGGGGAGTGGACAGGTAAGTGTACGATAGTGAGGGATTTTAGGTTAGGGTGTGGGAAAGGTGAGTGTGCGGTAGTGTCGGACTTAGGGTTCCGGTAAGGTAAGTGTGTGATAGTGATGTAGTGTAGTGTAGGGAAGGGTTAAGTGTGTTAGGGTTAGTATGCGGGTGAAGTGAGTGTGCGATAGTGACGGGCTTAATGTTTTAGAGTGGGTTAAGTGAGTTAGGGTTAGGGTGCAGGTAGGGTAAGTGTACGATAGTGACAGTGTTGAGGTTTAGGGGTGGGTTAAGTGAGTTAGGGTTAGGGTGTGGGTTGGGTAAGTGTGCAGTAGTGTCGGACGTTAGGGTTAGGGTTTAGGTTAAGGTTAGTGGATATGTTATTGTGTGCAATGTGTAGTTTACGTTTTTTGTGTCGGTGTAATGGTGTTCGGTTTTTTGAGTTGTTGGTGTTTGTCGGTGTTGTGTGTTTTCGGTTGTTTGGGGTCAGTAAATTGTGTGTCTGTGAATCGGAAGTTCGGTTATACAAAGTAGACCCATATATATATATATATATATATATATATATATATATATATATATATATATATATATATATATATATATATATATATATATATATATATATATATATATATATATATATATATATATATATATATATATATATGTATATATATATATATATATATATATATATATATGTATATATACATATATATATATATATAGATATATATATATATATATATATATATATATATATATATAGCATACAAAATGCATGGGACTTCAGCAGCATATCAGTACAGGAATAATTCCACATGTTTAGATAAAGTGTCTATCTAGGATGTGGTACAATTTTGAATTCATGAAAAAATTAGATTATCTATACTACAGTTTAAAAATATAAAGTGTTTATCTTAACTAGCAAGATGAAACAAGTTTGTTACCATATCTGTGTTCTTTTCAAAGTCCTGTCATCTTTAAGTTTTACTTGCTTAGCAAGCACATGTAAATCAACTAATTCTAATTCACTGCTCTTATGTTAATAACCTGGCATGTACCCATCTGATCAGCTTCAGACCATGTTCACTGGATCATTACTGTATCTCTTAAACAATCCAAGATACTCCGTTCTGAAGGAGCAGTCTCAATACTTAACCATTCCTCCTATTGGATCTCTAATCAAATAATACCATGTAAACAAAGCAAGCAAAATCTGGAGTATACAATCCTCTTCTAATAAATAGATGAGGTATACCAGGCGTTCCCTTAGGGCTCATATTAAAGCTTACCTAATAGCCTGCTATATGGCATGATATCATTCTAACAAAACTAGTTCAGAATGCTGTTTTATCACTCTTTTTTAGGACTCTATTTTTGGCTATTTAGTTCTAATCCTAAGAAACTCAGACAAATGACATCCTAATGTTTTACATTTAATATTCTTCCCATTTTATTTAGAAATCTGAGGCTTGGACCAGTTTTCACAGGACACCCATTGTGTAAGCTTCTCATTGTTGGACATGCTTGTAATGCCATGCATTAACACAGAATTTTAAAAAGCTTCCAGATCAAGCAACATAGAATAATTACATACTCTGCCTAATGTCTTTTACTTTGCTAAAAGATCCAGATGTATTTCTTCTCTTATTAGTCATTAAGGCAGCAACTTTTCATATCAACATTCACTTTCATAACAAAGACAGTGGTCGCTCTATGCATGTTGTTTATCCTGACCTGACCAAGGCTTTTGACACTCTGCCCCACAGTGGTACTACTAAAAAATTATACAATTAGGCAAAATTGATAAAGACTCTGACATTGTATTTTGGATTGCAAATTGGATATCCAGCAAATCCCAAATTGTGGGAACTGCTGGTGACCTCATTGAACTTAAAATTGTAATTGGCGGAGTACAACAGGGATCAATGTTGGATATTTTTCTGTCTAGCAGTTAGTTTGTAGACATCCAAGCCAATGTCTTACAAATGTGGTTGACCAAATTTTCTGAAGAATGCCAGATGCACATTGTTATCATCTCCAGGGAGGGCTGGAATGCATACAGACATTGTTTATGAAAAATGGTAAGCTAAACAAAAAAAAAAAAAAAGTAGCATAGTAGCATTACACAAAACATTGCTCCTATCTCCTATGTTGTAAATAGTACTCCTCTTCAGACAAACACTGCCATGAGAGACCTGGGTGCATAACTCTCACTAATTTGATCAGCATGTTTCCTACAGAGTAGGAAAATCTTTCTGTATGGCTCAGATAATTTCCAAGGGAATATATTCAAGATCCAAAGATATCATCATAATATTTGTACTCTTCTCTTATCAAACCCATCATTGAATATAAAGCTTTGTTTGGTATGTACAAATCAAAGCATATCACTCAACTGGAAAGGTCCCAGATATTTCTAACCAAGAAGAATTAAAGGCCTTATGCCCTTTAATTTATCCAAATAGTTTAGCAAACTCTCCTTATTTACACTAGCCTAGTGGCTGCTCTGAGATGACTATTACCTTTTCTAAGCCATGAAACACCCAGTCCTATTTCTCCTCCTATTTCTTATCTAAAACCAGTGGCTCTACAAACACCAGCACTAGGGACCAAAATTTGCACCAACAAACAAACAAAACTTGCTGGAGGGACATGTATGTAACTCTACCTATTCCTAGCCTATGGAATAAGCCATCACTACAGATCAAACAAAGTACTACTTTATTCTTGATGGCTGAATAGCTAGACACAGATTTACACCTAGGTTATCCTGTATGGATATGCTGACTTGAGGTAAGCACCTTTAATTGATTTAAAAGGGTGGCAAGAACTTTTAAGTGCATCTTTGTAAAGGTATATCAAATTAAGCATCTTATTCTCTGTGATAGCTTGTGTAGTACTGTTCTTATGTACCAATATTGTTCCTAAACATAAGAAAGGGAATCTGCAAATGAGTATGTTTCCAGAAAATGCTCTTCTTAGTGGCACGTTCTTGCAGTAGAGCTATGGTTGCTGAATAAGCAGTCTAGCACTTTCATTTTACCCTTGTCTTTGGACAGTATGCAGTCAAATACTGACTTCTTTGTATCAGAATAGAAAAGGGGGGGTGCAAAGACAGCTCAGAAGAGTTCACATTTTCATATTCAGGACTGTCATTATTATCAGAGGCACTTCATTCTGCAGCCTGCCAGGGGTATCCATAATCATCTCGACTGAAGCTGAATGGACAACTCATCTGTGCTTTATAGACTGTCAGCAGATGAATGTGTGTTCAAGAACTAGTCCAAAGATGACACAGGAAATGGAACACCTTGTAGTTATAGCCTTGTTGTAATGTAGTAACACTAATGACTTAAATTACTACCAGAAAGAGTGATTTGGTGAGGGAAATGGTCTGCCTAGTTTAGCCTTCTAGTGGTCATTAAATCTCTCTACTATCTGTCATTCTTATCAGAGGACTATGGAGCTGTATTTCACTGCTTTTGCATGCTAAGCTTTTAACAAGTAGCAGTCTGGGTCAGTGGATGCTTCAGCATCTACCATGGAGGCCCTGCACTGCTTGATTACATGGAAAAAGAAAAAAAAAGAATTTGCTAGAAATGTGCTCTACTGGCAAAACAGGAGGACTGGTGTTCCCTAGGTTACATTAGATAGAGAAAGAGGAATTTAAATATTCTCATACTCATTTTAGTACAATAAACTGTCAATACTGCTGAAAAAGTGGTATTCCATTAGAAGACTATAGATGACTCTCAAGCAGAGCTGATTATAACTAAATCCTTTATGATTAATCTCTTTAGAGGCATTAGGTTTTATATGTTATCAAAATGTATATTTGCCCACCCCACCTAATAACCCTCTCTTGTTGCTAAAGCCATCAACAGCAATATTGTCCTTGGACTCCCCAGGGCTGTCAAATAGGCCCAAGTTTCATAAGACTTTTATGGAAGGTAAGCCTCCCCAAACATTTCTTCCAATGTTGATGTCAGTAGCTAGAGAGATGCATGATGTGATACCTAAAATTGTTTTCCAAGTTTAGAGTTTTAAGTCACATGTTCCTATATCAATGTACTATGCTATATAGACTTCTAAAAGAAGAAAGTCTTTCATGTCTATATTTGTAGGTTTTGACTAGTCACCAGAGTCAGCACTCAGTCTGGCTATTTGTTATTGCTATTCCTGTGATGGAACATGGTAGTTTGGTAATTCTTTCCCTTGTGCATAGGATCTCCAAATTATCCACACCAGCCTTTTGCTTTTCAGAGCTAATTCTGAGAGTGTAAACAACAACCCTTATGGTATCAGTATTGATACCAGTGGCCTTTGTGAAGAAATGGCTTTTGATGTTGATCTTGACACTGTACTCCTCAATGTCAGTAGTTACACCATGGAATAAGCCATTAGTGTTTATGACTTCAGTGCCATTATACTTATAACTAATGAGCTTGTTGGCTTTGATACCCAGAGTCAGGGCATGAATGCCACAGCTGTTGCAGGCATTTGTTGCATCAATACCAGTGCCATTCTGTTTGCATTTGTTGGTACCAGGGTTCATGGATCTCTATCCACATGAGGCATGCATCCTTACATCAGTCATGCAAGCTGTTTTGCATTCAATCTACTGCTGTTCATTAATGTCCCAGTTTTAGCATCTGTGTAATTGAAAAAAACATTTCCCTTGACCTATAACATTCCCAGAGAAAAGAGGGACCCAAGATATTTTTCAGTGTTCATCTCTAATGGCATAGCCTAAGCATTCTCTGCCTTCTTCTTTGGACTGTGTACCTCTGAAGATTGTTAAAGGATCTGCATGAAACAGGAATGCATGTTGACTTCCATTCAGAGTTTATTAGACCAAATGTTAATGATGTGGAGGATGAAGATTTCCCTGTCATCCTACTAATGACTACAGATCTGTGTAGGTCTTAGAAGTAATGAGGCAAGAAGGCCCACATAAACTGTGTCCTCACCACAGATAATGCTACAGAAAACTGTTTGGTCCACACAGCAGTACTTTTGTGAGGCCCATTAATTGGTGGAAATGTATGTTTAATGGAACCAGTTGTGCTGCATGATAATTTCCAGAAACAATTGGTCTTTTTCCAAGGAATGCTGACAAGATTGTCAGACTGTGAAAATGCTGGAACCTTTATTTAGAGACTTCTAAACCTTATACTGTCAATGCGGCAACAACCCTGAAAAAAACTTTGACCCTTCAATGCCCTATGATCCATCAACCTGATAATGAAACTAGGTGCATGAACGATTAAAATGTTTTCACATCCTCCACTTTTCTACTGAGCATCATTAACTATTTATTGTCCATGACTGATTTCCAAGTCCTCTTAAATGAAACATAATGGTCACTGATGCAGTTGCTACAGAGGCCTGACAAAAACAAAATTGCTGTACAAGCTGGTTTCTGCTTCTTCTGTATCAAACCTTATGATGAAAACTGCCATAGAGGCTTAGTCAAAGTTACAAGATTTATCAGTTCAATGTGCTGGAATGTCTCCATCATTTGCCCTGAATTAATGGAATACCTGGAGAAAGTGTAAAAAGATGCAAAACCCTCTTTGCTATTGGTGTGAAGTTCTAGCCTCCTCAATGTTGCAAAAGAGTCAGCATCAGATATGGTGCAAAAAAGGGAAAAACAGAAGGAGCAGCAGTCTGGGAAGAACATTTATTCCAAGGGCAGCTTCCAGAGAGGTAGTCCTGTCACATAGTAAGGTAATCATCAGCAGCAGAGGTGCTATAACACACATTTGGGCAATCACCAGCAACACCCCTGAGGCTTTGCCTAACTGCTCCTCCCTGGTGGGCCTCATGGAGTTTTATTTCCTTTTTTTGGTTTTGGTTTTCAATATAGCTTCTATGATCTGGTCTCTATATTGATTTTTAGATAAGGGGAGTGAGTGATTCAAAGGGTTATATGTGGAGATGACGGAAGGGTTGACACTGGAACTAAAATTACCAGCTTGGACATTGTCTATGGCTTCTGGATCAGAAGACATAATGTTGTTTGACTGGAGCTCAGTGCATTGTTGGATATTACTTCCAGAATTCCTAATACGCAACACTCTGACCCTATTTGAACATAGGAAGAAGGGGGATTAATGATGATGATGCTGATGTAGAATTTCATACTTAATTAGAGTTTGTAAATGTTAAATAATGGTCCAATGATAACAGACTGTAAATGTTTGTGAAGTGAAGCTTTAAAGTGAAAAAAATCCCTGTTTATCAATCATAATGCATGTCAGAAAGAGAGAGAGAGAACTGTAGTGGTTTTCCAGTGTGTGTATGGCATAAAGTTATATTAGTTGTCTGCATCTTGAGTGACTGTACTGAGCTAAATAGAAGCAGCTAACCACCACACTGCAAATACAGTCCTTGAATATGACCTAACATCCATAACTGATGACAGTGTATTATTAAACACTGCAGGATGAAAAGCTTAATTCAATTTCCTTTGCTCATACAGTTTAAAAACATTTTGCATATGTTACACTACATACAGAATACTGTTGCCCATGGAAGCTTCATGAAAAAAATCTTACCAAATGGAATTTCAGGAGATGGATTTCAAAATGGTATATGTTATTCCAGTCAAACAGCAGACAACTACAATGTTAAATGCATGTAGCTTTTTTGACAAAGTCTTGCCAAGAAGTGTAGTGCTCAAGATAACTTTTGTGCAGCTTGATAGTGGAATATTGTTGCGACACCTGGTAATATCTGGGAAGAAAAATATACTTGTACATCTTTACACTACTGCTTGACGAATGCTAGTTTGTTGAACTTCAACTCCCTGTACTTCATTCCCTAACAATGCCAGCATTTCTGTTGAAAAGCATTGTTGGGGAATTGTGCAGGCACTAAGTGCCATTTCCAGGTGTTGGCTCTTTTCCCCCCTTATAGTGTAACCATGGAGTTGATTATATCATTTAGTGGGTTATAAGGGAGGCACACTTATCCACATCCAAGGTAGAAGGGGCTTGATCCCTTGTGAAAAGCTAAAAACAGTGTTTATGTCTAATTATTTTCAATGGGTTGAGTTTCAGGGAACTGGAGCTTGTCAAATTTGTGTTCATCCACTCATAGTGGAAGTCTTTTCCGGGTCTTGGATTTAAGGCTTATCAGAGTGTCATATATAGCAGAAGTAGAAAAAGAGAATATCACATCCATAACTTTCATCAAAAAATTAACAAAATAATGTGCTAATGGTCATATTTGTAATTCAGAATAATTATGGAAAACATGGTACCCCATGAAAATGTATACTGTGTCTCCAACAAATTAAGATTTTCAAGACAACATCAATATGTTTAATACTTCTTCACATTTTTTTCCTAGAGATGCATTGCCTTTAAATATCAGTAGCTGCAATCAAAGCACAAAAGACCTACTTTATTCTAAAGCAAAAGCCGCATTTTCATCTAACAGCAATTCAACTAGTGCTTACTACAGTATGATAAAGAGTTATCTTGGTAAGTGTACATATTTAATGGCTTATCATTGGATTTTGCATGTACATTTTTACCTTTGTGTTTCACAAGTGAAAGGTTTAGGTTTAAAAAAATGGAAGACACCAAATGATGTAAGATGAAACATTCATCATTGCAACCCCTGCAGCAGTATGAATTATAAAACATGATAATTATGCTACAGATAGATGCCTGACTACCCAGTCTGACTTTCATACCTTTCATAATCACCACAAAGATCTCCCCTTTCCTATGTTACAGATGCAAGTAGGACATTCAATATTATGAAATCATCAGTGTCATCTTCATTTTATTATTATTATTATTATTATTATTATTATTATTATTATTATTTTTGCTGCAAATCCATTTGGCAGTCACTCTCATTGTTCCATCCAAGCCATCTCAAGATTTATGACAAACATATCTTTAGGGGGTAACCATTTAAAATATTGGGCTTTCCTATGATTATATCTATAGCTATATCTATCTATATCTATCTATCTATATGGGTCTACTTAATTTTCCCGAACTTCCATTTGCCCGACACCCATTTGCCCGAGACCAAATGACCGAAATTTAATTTGACCGACACTTCATTTGACTGACAAGTATTATTGGCAAGAAAATGGGATATGCCCCCTTCCCCACTGTAGTGCGACCCTGGAGTTAGAATATATAGTTAAGGGGTGTGGGGGCACAGCCCCCCACTTAATTTCATATTATATTTTTAGTTTTGCTTTAATATTGCTTAGTAAAACAAATGTAAGTGGGGCCTTTGCCTCCCACACCCCCCATTGTGGGGGGCTGTGGCCTCCCCACACCCCCCAACTATATATTCTAACTCCAGGGTCGCACTACAGTGGGGAAGGGGGCATATCCCATTTTCTTGCCAATAATACTTGTCGGTCAAATGAAATTTCGGTCAAATGGGGTCGGGCAAATGGGTGTCAGGCAATTGGAAGTTCGGGCAAATGAAGTAGACCCATCTATATATATATATATATATATATATATATATATATATATATATATATATATATATATATATATATATATTTTCACTTCATATACACAAATTGCTGAAATATCGAATTTCAGCAATTTGTGTCCATGAAACCGAAACCTCAAAATAATGAAAGTGCATAATCACGAATAGAACTATGTCAAATTCACGGTTATGTATTTACATTATATTATGGAAGTGTTTGGCTGAGTTGCTGTCTGCAGTTTAAGGTGAGTGAGTGTGCATGAGTGTTTTTGTAACTTGTACGGGTGGGTTAGGGTAGGGAGGTGGAGGTATGAGTGTGTGTGTTGGCTGTGTGTGACTTTTTTTTACTGTTGTGCGAGTTAGTATATATAAGTAGGGGGGTGGGGGATGCAGCCCCCAATGTGGGGGGTGTAGTGTAGGTGTGTGTTGGTGTGGTGTTGTGTTGTATGTTATTGTTTTGTGGTGTGGGTGTTATGGTTTGTGTGTTGTGTGCTGTATGCTGTGTGTTCAATGTTGTGGTTTTGTGAATGTGAGGTGTCGGTGTTTTGATGGTTTCGGCTTTATACTGTCGAAATGCTGAAATTCGATATTTCAGCATTTTGGCGATATGAAGTGAAACTATATATATATATATATATATATATATATATATATATATATATATATATATATATATATATATATATATATATATATATATATATATATATATATATATATATATATATATATATATATATATATATATATATATATATATATATATATATATATATATATATATATATATATATATATATACATATATATATATACACTACACACACACACACACATATATATATATATATATATATATATATATATGTACACATATATATATATATATATATATATATATATATATATATATATATAAAAAGATCCCCTTCTGAACCCCGAAAACCATAACACTGACGTTCAGAATGTTGAGGTGAAAATGCCGACAACTGACAATCACGAATGGATGATATTTCCCAGGGCAAGTGAGCACATGCCCTGGATGTGGAAATATGCCCCTCTAGTGTGATCCTGGAGATGGTATATATAGTCGGGATGGTTGTTATATTGGCCGGTTTGTTTGCATTCGGTGTTGGACAAGTGTTTACTTGCCCTGGGAAACATCAGCCATTCGTGATTGTAAGTTGTCAGTATTGTCGTCTTGACATTCTGAACATCAGTGTTATGGGATTCGGGATTTGAAAGGTAATCGAAATATAAATATATGTTTGGGGAGTTTAGAGCTTTGCATCCCCCTGCAAAAAAAAAAAAAAGTTTAAATATATCTTTTTCATCATTTTGAGACTCAATATTGCAAGTCTAAGCATTTCAAAACAAAGCCTTTACTGATAAATGTCTGATATTTTGGGATTCCCAATACCAAGACATGGAAAGTGGATCCTGAATGACTGAAAATCCATACTAACATATACTAAGTCCGAGACTGCCATTTCTCAGAATATTCCCCTTTTTCTGAGTTGTGGAGATCTCAGAGTTGGTTTATGATAAGCTGGGGGTGCTTGCTCGTTCACATTGAGGGGATGCAGGGGGGCTTGTCCTTCCTGCAGAAAACAAGTTTAAAAAGAACTATATTCAATATTTACGCTTCTGTATTTTCAGTAGCTTTTTTCATTGTTTCAGGACTTGGCTTTGTAAATCCCTACATTTCAGTTTGGAGCCATTTTTACAATTTTCCTTTCTAATTTTAGTAGAATTGTAGACCTTATGATTTGTACATCTTTCTAAGGCTGATGTTACAATTTAAATGGAAAGAAGATTTTTATTTTTTAATTTTTTCCCTAGAACAGATAACTGAAGTTCTTTTGTGCTTAGCTTGTGAAATAAACAGTAAAAGCTTTGCTATAGCATAAGTTAAAAGAGATGCTTTTTTTTTAAGAACAGAGAACTGAGGTGCTTCAGTATTTTATATGTGGAGTAAACTGCAGCAACTGCCACTATCAGTTTGCTACAGTTTTAGTGAAAGGTTTTCCTTTTTTCTTTCTTTTTTTTTTGTTTGCTCTTTGATGTGGGTTGCCAGATTGTGGGATGGCACCATGCACCAGAATAGCTAGCAACACCTACGATATCTGCTCTGACTATTTTGGCTCAGGTGCCAATGAGCCCTGGGTAAGAAATAATTTCCCATTTTGAAAAAGAAACCCACGTAAGTTTACCCATATGAGCTGAGTAGTGTTCAGTAGGCCATCCCACTGACATATGCCATGTCTCCCTCTATTTTTGATTACACACACTTCAATGAAGAGTATGTAGGATCATGAAATAGGATTCACGTTCCTCCTTCATCTCTTCACCAGATATAAACTCTGAAAAGGCTGTGCAGTGAAAATGAGAGAGGCATCCTCTTAACTGTTTTCTGACTTGTTTGCTGGCCAAAATGGAGAACACTTTGCTTTTTGTACTCAAAATATTCTCACCTTTCAGTTGTGATTCTGAAGATGATAAATCTTTATTTCTCAGCCCCTCTCCAAGTACAGAGGATATCTCCTTTGCGGAAACCATAACTTTAATGATTAAGCTCCTTTAAATAAGAAGCCAGGGAACTTTCTGACTACCATTAAGTGCTATTGGATTTATTGAATATTGAAGAACCCAAGATGGCCATTATTTTCCTGTGGTATAGATCTTTGTGGATCCTTTTTAGAGTACCACATTAAACCCCTGTTCCAAGCCACTGGCACCCAGGAAACCTATGTTTAATTAGTGGGTGAGAATTTTAAATATTTGTACAAAAATCCAACTGCTGATTTCTTTAGACATAGCTAGATGGTAAAAGTAAGTACTTCCTAATCATACATTGTCAAATGAGAAAGAAAGTCATGTATGAATAGATTTATTCTTCTGCCACTCTTGGGTTTAGAATTGTTAACCATTAAACCTAGATGCTGCAGTACCAATGAGGTATTGTAAAACAGGTGGTGTCAGAAAGCTTGGATGCTATCAAATGTAACCCCAACATAATTGGCATCTATGCCATAGATGCATCAGACTCAGTTACAGATGGCATATATGGCTATGGATTTAGTCATTGTCTAAAGACACCAAAAGCCAACACTTGAAGGCATTCTTGAAAAATAAAAATACTTTTTTATATCTTTCATGACACACTCTTCCCAAGTTGCCCCTGTGAAGAAATCCTTGCATCCAGTGGCTTACTCAGTTAACAAACAAATACATTAAAAAAAATGAAGGAAATGTGGAATATTATAGCAATACCACGCCTTTTACTGCCCTTCCACAGATGTCTGGCATGTTAAATGGGTTTCCCATTGGACCTTTTCCATTACTATAACTGGATTTACAATGCATGGTATAATATGCAAATTCTAATATAAAACAGACATTTCATTCCCCAAAATAAATTGGAAAATTCTTATTTAAATGTTGACCTTTGTGACATAAATAATTCTTTCAGTTCAAGCAAAAGAAGGCACTTGAAAAGGACAGTGGAGAGGTAGCAGAGGTTAAGGCAGGCAAAGACAAAGGTTTTATTCCAGGCGGTTTCTAGTCCATGGAAAAGATGTATGCAGCCACCCATAATAGACCTTCCTCAGGTAAACAAGTAAAGAAATCCTAGATGCTTACTCCCCACTCGCATTTCTCATTTACTTTCTCTATCTTTCTTCTGCTTTGTGGTGTCATCTTGCTCTTGCTGGACGTGAAAGATGACTAATATTCGAAAAGCACAGAAAATCTCTCCAGTTTGTGGAAGACAATATTTTCAGTTGGCCTTTTTGCCATTTGTGCTTTCTACTGTGCCCAGGATATTCACATTTTTTATGAATGGCCTTCTCCCACCTCAGACTGCCAGGCATCCACATGTATTCTTCTTTGGATAACTGCTTACTTCTGGTGAAGTCCCAAGAGGAGTTGATCAAAAGATTAAATGAAAACATTTATTTCTTCACCAAATTATCAATGTAACTGAACCTTCAGAAATCCAGTGTAATTCCTCCAAATGCAAAGTGCTTTCTTTGCCATGCTGCATACCAAGATTTCTAGATGTCAAAGTTCAGTCATTGAATGCTCCTCTGGATAATTATTTGCTATTTGGGTGGGGGGGTTCACAATGCTCCATAACTTCAGTGGCAATCCTGCTTCTCTGTGATATGTGTCATCTTGAATTCTCCAGTCCCTTTTGTAGGGGTAAACGTGGAAACTCTACTGATATCTCAGAAATAGCCAATGTCAGCACATTTACTCTTTTGAGAAGGTAATTTGACTCATTTCTCCTGCATGCAAATATATTTCACCTGATGAACAGGTCAATTAAAACACAATCCATGAATATAACTTGTAGAGCCCAAGGAGGACCTGGTTATGACATTGGTGCCTCCAACTCAGCTTGGCTGCACATACCATGAATATTTATTTATTTATTTATTTTACATTTGTTGACCGGGATGGTCCGACTGGATACATGTCCATTTTCAGCGGAGGCCCGGGGAGAAAAGCTCCAATATTGCAAAAAAATACATATAAGTTATACATTACATATGTTGTAGAAAAATATGCTCGTTAATGTATTGTCTACATTCATGTAAAACTGATGATAGCAGAATGACAGTTAAAATACATTTCTAAAGAGAGAAAAAACTAATAAAAACTAATACAGTTCAAGGGACTTTAAAGTACTATTGCGAGATTCCAGTTCATTGTTTATCTAGAGCTCTGAGGGATGATAGAGAAACTACGAACTTTATTACAGTTGAGTAGGATTAATAGTCAATTGGAGTAAGAAATTGAGAAGATATCCAAATAGTTCAAGTAATGTAGGATGAGTTATAGCTGACAGGGACCTAGCCTGGGTTGGCATATCCAATGTTCCTTAAAGAATTGGGTAAGATTTTTCTTGAATTTAGAAAGGGAATTAGAGAGTCTTAGGTTGTTAGGTAGGGAGTTCCATACCTTGCCTATAGAATTGGCATAGAGAGCATCCCCTCCCTTATTGTTGGATTTGATGGTTTGGACCAGTAATCTGTTAGAGGAGCGAAGACTACTTAGGTTGAGGTAGGGGGTCAGTAGGTTGTCTAATGAGGGAGTTTTTTCAGGTTCTTTGATAATTTTATATGCTTTGGAGAGTTGGTTAAGTTTGAGAATATTTGGAAGTTCTAACCAGTCAAGTTTCTTTAGGTTAAGGCAGTGATGCGTTCTATAAGGGGCACCTGTAATGAATCTAGCAATGTGATTGTAAGTCACGGAAAGTTTATTGATGTCCCCTATGTTGAGGAAAGAGAAAACAGGGGAAGCATACAGTAGTGTGGAGAGAAGATGGTGGTTATTTTGGCAATGGGGGTAAGGAAGTTCTTAATTCTATACAGCGATCCGAGTTTCTTATTTACAGTCTTTATGGTTTGACTGATGTGTTTAAATTTAAGTTTATTGTCGATAATGACCCCTAGTAGTTTAGTGTTAGTATGAGGGTTAATTATGGTGCCATTATTAGTTTGAGCGAAGATGGTGCTAATGTTATCTAGTGGGGGGTATTGCACTGGAGAAGGAGCTGAGGTGGGAAAGAATAGTAATAGCTTGTTTTTTTTGGGATTTAGGATGAGATTCCTTTCTGATAGCCATTTTTCAATTGTACTAAAGCACTGTTGGGTCATTACTTGTAGGTCAGGGAGAGCTGCATTAGAACAGATGAGGGTGGAGTCGTCGGCATATTGGATGCATGTGGCTTGAGGTATAACTGAGTGGAGTTCATTTATAAACACGGAGAAGAGAAGGGGACCTAGAATGGAGCCTTGTGGAACTCCTATGGTATTGGGTAAGGGTTGAGAGAGCTTATTTTGCCATTGGACTGCCTGCTGCCTTCCGGAGAGATAGGCATGGAACCAATTGAGGGCTGAATTATCGAAGTGGAAGGTTTTTAGCGTCTGTAGCAGTAGTTGGTGATTGACCATGTCAAAGGCTTTTGACAGGTCAAGAAATAGGGCAGAGGATATTTTTTTGTTGTTACGATTTTTATTAATTGAGTCAGTAAAGGATAGGAGGGCAGTGGTCGTACTATGGTAGGGTCTAAAGCCGTGTTGAGATTTGGTCAAAAGATTGTTAAGAGAGAGGTGATTAAGAAATTGTTTATGAACACATCTTTCCATGATCTTAGCTATTGGGGATAGAATTGCTATGGGTCTATAATTCGATGTCTCAGTAGAGGGACCACCTTTATGTAGTGGTATGACGTAGGATATTTTCCAGATATTGGGTATTGTGGCCTCAGTAAAGGTTCTGTTTATCAGGATGGAGATGGGGTAGGCTATAGCATCAGCTGCTATTTGCAGGTATTCAGCTGGGAGCTGATCTGCCAAGAGGGTGGTAGGTTTAAGTTTTTTCAGTAAGGTTTTGATGTAAGAGGTAGGGATAGGCTGTATTTTAAAGGATGGAAAGGTGGCTTCAATAACATTAGTTTGGGGTAGGGGAGGAAGTTGGTTGGCTAGAGATTGAATAGTTTCAGTAAAGAAGGAGTTAAAGGAATTAGCTATGACTTCAGGTTTTTTGTCAATAAGGGTCTCAGGGGTAGGAGTGGCTGATTTCCCAGGGTGGAGGAGATTGTTTAAGCCTGCCCAGAACTTTTTGGGGTTGTTCTGGTGTTTGTCTTGTAGGTGACAGAAGTAGTTCTTTTTATCCATTGTGCTAGCTTTTTTGGTTGCATTTCTAAGTTCCTGGAATTTAATGCGGTCTAGGGGTGCCTTGGTGTCTCGCCATTTGTCCCATGCTTTATCTCTAATTTTAATTTTGGATTTTGTTTCTTTGGTTAGACAGGGAGCTATCTTCACCTTTGTCCTAGTGAGTCGGTTAGGAGCATGGATGTCGAGAATTTTTAGGAATGTGTCATTAAAGAATGACACGCTCTCCTCTAGGGGTAAGGTTTTTAGCTTTGTCCAGTTGCAGGACTTGAGTTCTGCTAAAAATTGTGATGGAACAAATTTCTTCTTATTTCTTATAAGTCTATGTAAGGGAAGATTTGTCCTAGAGACTTTGTGTTTGATTAAGAAAGTGACAAGATGGTCACTTAGGTCATTAGGAAGGGTCCTGGTGGTATACTTATGGGCATGGTTATTGGTTAGGATCCAATCTAGTATGCTTTCTTTTTGGTAAGTGTTGCCTATTCTTGTTGTGGAGATTATATTTTGGGAGAATCCATACAGGTTAATGGGTGTGGGATTGGTCTGTGCTGAACATAGTGTCCAGTCTATGTTAACATCGCCTAGTACGATGGTTTCTTGAGGGTAGTTTATAGCTAGCCAGTTTAACGTTAACTCCATGGTTTCTAAATTGTTCCCAGGTGGAATATATATTACAAAGAGGTTAATACTTTTTTGGTTATTTAGGCAAATTTTTAAGGCTAGTGTTTCTGCATTGGCTGTTATAGGGGGTTGGATAGGGTGCAATATGATATTTAGTGAACTTTTGAACAGGACAGCTATACCACCACCCCTTTTTGGTCAGCCCTTAAAATATTATATCCAGGTGGGAGAATTTCTTCATCTTTGATGATCGGTTTAAGCCATGTTTCTGATAGGCACATAATATCAGGGAGGTGTGTGGCTATCATGGCATGTAGGTTTTGAAGTTTATTGTTGATGCTTCTAAGGTTAAGATGGAAGATGAGAAGGGAGCAGGCCGTCCTTTGGGTTGGTATTGGTATGACAGTGTTAGGGTTGGAGGTTGGGCCTGGGTTTGGCATATCTGTAGTGGGGTTGGGGGTTGGACCTGGGTTTGGGTGTATATCGCCGTCTATCATAATACGTTTTTTCCGTTGAGCTAAGAGTTTTAGGAGTTTATAGAGTATCTTTTGTCCTTGTTTAGTTGTTGGGTCCTTTGGGTATAGTTGGGTGAGGTATATACGGTTTTTGCCTGACAACTTAATAGAGGGATAGAAAGGAGAAAGTTTATTAGGGAACTGTTTTGTGGAATAGGTATATCAATATTAAGGAGATGCTATCCATTTATGCACTTTAGGTCTTCAGTCCAGTCTTATGAACAGGAATTCTCAGCTTTGTCACAGAATAATGCTACAGTGATGGTGTGTATCAACAAACAGGGGAGAACATGCCTTTGTCCCTATGTAGACTAGCTATGATGGCCTGGAATATGCTTATTACATCTGGTAAGCACAGAAAGCCTTGGCACATGTCACTTAAGCAAGCTTTCACTCAGTTTCCAGGAAAGGAAGTTGAATCCAGAGACCTTCCATGAACTCACCTTGTAGTGAGGCATTGCACAGGTAGATCTGTTAGCAGTTGCTTCCCCAGAACCATTAGACTCTAAACTGCTGTGTTTTCCTTTATCCCTATGAGAAATCTCTAGCAGTGGATATGCTTTCCATCCTCTGCAACAAAATGTTCAGCATTCCATCACTGACGTATTTTAACTTCTTAGACTTTCACTGTAAAGATCCAGTCCCTTTGGCCAGTCTTGTAAAGCTCATGATATTTTCTCTACATGCTGTACATCTGTCCTAGGTACAGACTAGCAAGAGGTTCATGTGTTTCTACCATTTTCAGAATTTTCTTGCTGCATTCATTTATGCAGACATCCATCAGCTTCACAAAGAGTTTCCATGTTCCATCTCTTACATTCTCTGAATCTCAAGCAGATAACTACCCTGCACACTTCCAGTGTTATATAATTTGAATTTTTTTTCTTATGTCTGTGACAAAAAAGAGAAGTGTGATTTTGGTAGCCAGATACCTTTTGAGACTACCACACTATTTATTTTATCTTGAGGTGGAGCACAGTATTGAGTCCTGTCCAGCTCAACGGGGTTTTGCTCCTAAAACTTTAAGAAGTTGCTTTTGGATCCATGACTAATATACTGAAAATAAGAAGTTATCATTCTTGAAGTGTGTTGATATTATAATCCATATCTTCATCTTCGGCATTTGACCCACCAGAAAAATAGAAGCAAAGGGGTAAAGCAGAATTTGAAGCAAATGACTCTGAATTAATCTCAGTCAAAGACAGAGAGAGAAATAGAACCATGGGAGACAGTTCTGCTGCAACTCCTAACATCTGTTTGTATCTTGCCGCCCCTGTTGCATTGCCCCTCTGGAGACAATTATGACCATTGACAAAGGCACATCCACTCCTACCAATTCTCCTTCTGACTCTTCTATTGAACATCTGAAGATAAGATCCCTCAAACCTAGAGTTATTATAATAGAAGGTGAAGGGGGTGATCACTAAATACTTATCAGAAAAGAGGCTGAAGGTTTTGTAGTAGAGGTCAGCACCTAATCCTCATATGGATGTCATGTAAAATATAGGTGAAGACAAACAACATTTCTCCTTCTCGTACTCCTGGCCAATTTTTTTTTCTGAGTAAGCTCTTCTTCAAACTTCTCCAGGTGATTGGTTTGCTTTGGCTTGAGGACTTTTCTAAAGTATTTAATCCTTAAAGTCAGGAAAACTACTCCTTTTCATGTTCCTTCTAAAAGCAAAAAGGAATTCATAGGAAAATAGGATTATAAGAGTTTACTAGGCTATTGACCTGGAGGTCATTTTAAGCTAGCCGTTTCATCCCAATGTAATACTATAGATATGCTAGTCAATACCCAGGATTGCATTTAGTAATGACCACCTATGTCCAAGAGGGTTGTGGGTGCTATTGCCAGTAAGAATTTATGCTGTCCCATTCACTTGTCCAGGTTCCTCTTGAACAGTGTCAGAGGTGCTCTGTTTCACATGAATTGGTTGCCTATTCCAAATATGTAGCATTTGCTGGAAGACATATCTGTCCCTCCAGCATGTCATATTTAAGTCACAGGCCATGCTTAGGTCCCTGGAATGGATAGCTCTAGTCCTGTTTGATTTACAGATATGCAGCAAGTGCATTAGATCAGGGCCTGAGATTGTTGTGCAAGCCAGGCACAAGTCACCAAAGAGAAGTCTATGCAATACAGATTATAATAACAGGGACTTTAGTCAGTCTGTGTAAGGCATGTGCTGGAGCCCGATGATCTTCTTTTTTGAAACCTCTGAGATTTCTCCAGTTACTGCAGGTGCTTTGTATGGTGCATGCCAATGGGGCATTATATTCAATTATAGGCCAGATAAGTATCGAGTATATAGGGATTATAACTTCTTTGCTCTTGAGGCGATGTCTGTCAAGTGTGCTATGTAGAAAGCTTTCCTTACTACAGTAGACAAATGGTGGTCAAAGTTAAGGTTGCAGTCAGCTTGGGTTCCCATATTCCTTACCACTTCATGGGTACTTAGTGTATTATTATTGATTTGATAGTGTGAAGAGACATTTTTTTTTTTGCTGGAGAGAATGATGATGCATTTTTTGCATTCAGTTTGAGACCATGACTAAGACACTAGTCGTTAGTCTGCGTAAGACCCCCCCCCCCGGGAGTATACTAACATCATTTGGATATTCAATAATTGCACCCAGTTTGCAGTCCTCTGCAACCTTGTCAGACACAACCCCTTAGTTTTGTTCTGAACTTCTGAGAAGTATATACCAAATATTAGGGGGCATAGCACTAACCTCTGTGGCACCCCACTGGTGGCAAGTCTGCTGGTGGATGTGGAGTCACCCACTTTGATAGTGTGTGTCTGGTTTATGAACCAGTTGGCAACCCATCTTACAACAAAGGGATTTACATTCAGTTTGCTAAGTTTGTCAGTGATGCCTGAGTGTGGGATTGTGTCAAAACCCTTTGCCAAGTTGAGGTATGCTGTATGTACAGATTTGCCCTTGTCAATGGCCCTGGTCACATTTTCAAAGAAATCCACCAGATTTAACAGGCAGGATCTGCCCCCGACAAAGCTGAATTTGGTTGGATCCAGGGTTTGGAGGTTGCCTGTGCCTTTATTTATGAGGTCCATAGTGATACATTCTGTGGCCTTGCAGATGAGGCTTGTCAGGATTATAGGTCTGTAATTCCCCAGGTCTGTTGGTAGGCCAACGTTGTGTAGGGGAATAACTGTTGCAGTTCTCCCTTCCTCATCTTCTTCATGTGGAAGATCAATCTAATGAAGAGGGCTTGGGTTATGCTTCAGAGAGTCTTTTCCCTTCTGACTATGTGTCAGATAATAAGGACATTTATTTTGGTGATGGTATATCTAAGAGGGATCATTTTTTTTGGGAGAGGATTTTCTGGCATTCAGAAGAGCAGTTTGACTTTCTCCATTTGGAAGGTCCTCAGTCTTTGACTATTGTCTCAGAGCTGGAAGCCTTAGAAAATGCCTTTTTAGCTGGTTTTCTAATTCCGCCTCCTAAAAGACTGGATATATTTTACAAGGTACAGGATTCACACAAATATCTTTGTCAAAAATTGGTTGTTGCTCCTGCTGTTATTTTGGGTCTATATTAGAACATCAAAGTATTACTACATCGCATGTTCTAATATCGAACCATTTCACTCGAAACACCACAACATCGAACACTCAACACAGCAAATTTTTTCCAGGGAAAAAATTTGCTGTTCCAACAAACATACACACAACACAAGCACACCAAAATACATAATCCACACACATACACGTCACAAAACCCTACACTAAACCATACATACACTACTAGCTGTCCACTTACCTTAACCCAACCCTAACCCTAAGGTCCTTAACTACTGCACACTTACCTTACCCGCTCCCTAACCCTAAAGTCCATATCGCACACTCACCTTACCCGCTCCCTAACCCTAAAGTCCCTATTGCGCACTCACCTTACCCGCTCCCTAACCCTAAAGTCCTTATTGCACACTCACCTTACCTGCTCCCTAACCCCAAGGTCCCTATCGCACACTCACCTTCATTCGCACACTTACCTTAACCCAATCCGTAACCTTTGCTCCACAGTCGGAGAAATAGCGAAGCTGCAAAAACGGCCCACCGAATACTTTCCCTAGGAAAGTATTTGATATTCTGCAGCTTCATTATTTTCAGCTTTCGATGCAAAGGGTTCAATATTAGTACATTTGAAGTAGTAATACTTCAATGTACTAATATAGAACCGTTATTTTTGTGGACTTGGAGAAGGGAGCTAAATTAGTTCTTGTTCCTATTTCTCTTCCTAATGATAAGGGGAGCAGACCCTTGACAAGCTCAGAATAAAAGTTTATACATCTTCAACCTTGGCATTTAGAGCTATTAATTGTCAGAAACATATAATTAAAACTCCTTTTAGCTGTGTTGGACAATAAGGGTGAGAAGATTTCTGAAATTCCTAACCTAGAGATCAGAACAAAACTTTAAGAAATGCTTAATTCCACCTTTCAATTTGCTAAATATTCCAAAAAAAAAAGTGGATGTAATAGTGTTGATGCAGCATCTAGAGCAACTGACATTGACACAGTCATCCATAGGCATGCATAATTAGGGTTCCATCCTTTATGGCAAGATGCCAAGGTTCAGTTATTGAATGCTCCCCCAGATAAAAATGTGCTATTTGGGGGTCCCACAGGTGAAATATAAAAAAAAGAGAAAATAGAGAGACAGAGAGGAAGAGAAAGAAAATACAGGAAGGGATAATACAAGTTTTTTTCATTCTAGAGTACCTAGATATGAGAGAAATTGCCCAACTAAACCTTTCTTTAGAAAGCAATCCAAAATTAAATAATATAAATTAGGAGAGGACATTCCATGGTGGTACAGTGGTAACGTTGTTACCTCACAGCAAGAGGTTCTCCCATTCGATTCTCAGCTTGGCTTGGGAGTGCCTTCTGTGTGGAGTCTGCATGTCCTCCCGGCGGTTGGCTAGCATTCGAAAGACATGCGTGCTTAAATGGGTGTGCCTTCATTGAAGGTTGGATGTCAAGCTGGCACCTTGGCATTTCATAAAAATCTACTGCCAATCATTAGTGGACCGGTGTTCTGCTGTGGCGACCCCTTACTGGGAAAAAGCTGAAAGACAAACAACAACAAAGGAGAGGACAACTTAAGAAAAAAAAATGATAGGGGGAATCTAACAGCAAGCGTAGTAGATTCCAGAACACCAACAATAAAATAAATCTCTTTCCACCCCCTTTCCTGTTCCTGTTGCCCACACTGGCAAGTCAAATGTCATCAGACTAGGGATCTAAACCTCTTCTGCAACATTAACACAACAAATTTGAGGGACAGGTATCTTGCAGAGAATACCACTGCTCTGGAACAGATTCTCCATCCACATAAAACAAAGTTCATATCTTCCATATTCAAGCACAACTTGAATCTACAGATGGGTAACAGAAATGTACTCCAGGAATGCCACTTGTACTACAAACTGACAGATGCAGCTCCTACATGCTTTATCCCATGCATGGGTCCCCTCAAATTATCTATAGCATCATCTCAGCTATTCTCACTGGGCATAATATATGATTTTTGGCCATGGGGTAGGTAAGGTCAGTGTAACAGCAAATAAGATAGGTTAATTGAAGCACCAAAAGGGAATTTTCTAGGCTCAAGATGGCCCATAAGGGTAGCTAGTCTGTCACTTGCTTGTAAACTTATGAATTTATTCCCTTCCACCAAAATTGCTGTTAAACTTTCTTTTTGCCTCTCATTATGGAAAACAAGAATTTCAGATTCCTTGGTGTTAAACATCAAAAGAAGAGGTTACACCCTTCAATGAGACTCTAAACCAACCCTCTGATGCATTCCTCAGACTCACAAAGATCAGGAACATCTTATAGCCTCAATTATTTAACATCTTCTTCCATTAGTGGTGATAGGAGAAGCAAAAATTATTTTATACAGGAATATTTCTAGTCCCAGTGGTATAAGCAATCTTTTGAAGGTTGAAGGTTCTGCACTTTAAAATGCTAACCCTACAAACTCTTTTACCTCTCCTGCATCCAAATATTCTATTTGTTACTCTGGATTTAAAGGGTGTTGGTTTGCATACTCCTACTACAAAAGTCAAAGAAAATATTTGAGATTCTCTGTTGTAGGCTAACACTATCAGTTTTATGTTATCAAAGATATTTATAAAGTGTCTGGCTCAAGTTTTTGAGGCCTTTTCAGGCTCCAAGAAATTCACATCAGTCCTTATCTGGACAATTGCCTAATTCAATGAATCTTCTATTTCAGAAGTGCTAAATTCTTTGGATTTCTTTATGAACTTTCTTCAGAATCTAGGTTTTACTCTTAATCTAAATAATTCTTCTCTTTTAAAGTGGTACTCTAAGATGGCTAATGGACACTACATTACAGATGGCTTTTCACCTACTGGCCAAATAGTAGCATACAAAATTTCCTAAAAAGTTTGCCTCAGTCAGTGAATTTCTAAGAAGTCCTGGAGTACATGGCTTCAAATATTTTTCATGATTCCTCAAGCCAGACACCATATGTGTGGAAAATATGGTGGTATGGCTGGTCAATGTGGATCCATTACTAGAATTCTCTCAATAAGCAAATTCTAATTATTTCTTGTCTAGTGCAGAACGTATTCTGGTGGGCCAAACTCATAGCCTGCAGTCTGGGAACCCCTTTTGTGCAATCATCACCAGTACAGAGCATTGCAACAGATGCCTCAGACTTTGCATGATGTGCTTAATTCAGAGAAAACAAAGTTCAGGGTGTATGGCACCCCCTTCTCAAATAGTCACATCAATGTCAAAGAGTTGAAGAAACTAATCAGTGGTCTCAAAACCTTTTGACAACTGTGGACATCAGGTACACTATAATTAGAGATAGTATCACAGTTATATAGTACATAAACAAACAATGTAGGATAATGTCCCACCACAACCTTCATGCAGATTAGCAGTGATAGCTTGGAAAGAATTATTTCAACACTATCTCTTTCTACAAGTAATTTACATTTCCTCCCATTTGAACACAGTGGTGGCTCTCTAAGCAGGTCCATGATAGCCTGTCAAGAATGGATGTTAAACAGAAAGGTCTTCCTTCAACTCATCCATCAGTTTGGTGTTCCTCAGGCAGACTTTTTTGCATTAGTACAAAACAGGCAGCTGATGCTGTTTTGCTCCAGGACTGCTTGCAAGCAAGCAATGGCAATAGGATCCTTCTAAATAGCATGGGCAATTATAAAAGTGATTCAACAGATAAAAGGGACAATTCAAGGATAGTGCTGTTGCTTGTTCCCTTTGGCTAAGACAGCACTGTCTCTCTCATCTCAAGAAATTGTCTACATAATTGAGTGGTAGGTGGGAGTGATTCTAATGGGAGAGTGACTAACAGACATATTACATTTGAAAAAAGCACTATCAACTGGAAGTTTCATAGACAATATTATGTACATTAATAGGTTAAGTTCAGTATTGATCGGAGGCTGATTTGTTCAATGCAGCAAGGAAAATATATGTTACAGCTACATAACTAAGCAACATAGAGAGCGACAGATGAAGCGTGTGTGTGTGTGTGTGTGTGTGTGTGTGTGTGTGTGTGTGTGTGTGTGTGTGTGTGTGTGTGTGTGTATGTGTGTGTGTACAGGGTTTAATGGAAGTATAACTAACAGGCAGATTATATTTGAAAAAGGCATTATTAAACTGGGACCAATAATAAGGGATTGATGCTATGTCCCAAGTCATGTGTGCATAGCTGTAGTGGCCAGTACAGAAACAGATGAAACACCAATACAATTATTTGAGAGGATTTAAGATTATTTTTATCAGTTATGTAGAACAGTGTGTGTGTATTGTATCTTTAAGAAGCGTTTCCAAGTGTGGCACGTGCATATAAATAGCAAGTACGTGCCATTTTGAGGGAGCAGCCAGAGTGTGAACATGTCTGAGTGTGGTAGTCAGTCTGTTTATGAGTTTATTTAAGTTTAAGTTACTAAGCCTCAATCCTGATGTGTTTGTACATAAAAAAGCTGCTTGAACAGAACCCACAACTGTTTGTCTGTCTTATCCTGACCAGAAGATTGACAAGTTATTTAAAAACAATAACATATAGGTCTGTTAATGCAGGCTGAACATTTTGCTTAACCTCAGTAAAGGTTCTTTTATCTTGCTTAGAGACTGCCATCACAGCCGGAGACAATGCACATTAGGAAGGAGAGGTGTGGTTGCTTGATAGCTGGGGGCTGCTACAAATCTTTAATATTAGTAAGCAGACTGGTCCTTGAATGTGTCTGTGGAATCCCTAGCAGTACTAAGCGTAAAAATGATACATGAATCTCTGCAGGATGTGTTTGAAATAACCCCTAACAACCTGCAGATTTAGCCCCCATGATGTATCTTCCTTGCAAAACTTTGCTTATGGCAGTCATTACCTAATCCAGGGGCATCTCAAAATGTCAGGCACTTATTTATAGTGTACTTTATGTCATATTCCATAAAGACAACATTGCCTTAAGGACCTATTACATTTACGCTAAAAGCATTTTTGGTAGAGTTTTTAGCAGAATCTAGAACATAAGCTGCAATTAAAAAAGGAATAATTAGTAGAGTAGTAGTAGACCTACTAATCATGATGGGAGATATTCTATTAAATGTGTGTGCATCCTGAAGTAACATATCTAATTTGGAGCAATACATCTGTTTGTTCATAATAACAACTGCCCCCCCTTAATAACTATATAGAGAAACTAATTAGAGGTATGCATTTTACAGGTTTGATAGATCAAGAACTTAGTGAATTTTTACATATTCAACATCCGGTGACACCCGTATTTAAAGCCCTTCCGAAGATTCACAAAGATGCTAAGGACCCACCCCTGAGGCCCATTGTATCAGGTAGGGGTTGGGTCACAGAACATATATCCATCTGGGTGGAATGTGCACTTAGACCCATATTGGAATTTTTTCCAAGAATTTTGAGAGATACAGCACATTTTATAGAATCTCTCTCACAATATTTAATAATGAGTGGTGAGACAGCACAGATATTTGTAACATTGGATGTTAACAACCTATTCACTGTCATAGACAATACTTATGGTACAGGGGCTATAGAGCAACTATTATTCAACAAGACCAAATATAATAATGATGATATACAGAAGATATGCAAATTGCTAAATGCTGTATTAGAGAACAATATATTCATTTGTCAAGGAAATTATTATAGACAACAACAGGGAGTTGCTATGGGCACACCCTGTGCCAACTCCTATGCCAACCTTGTTTTGGCATATTGGGAAGACAGTACAATATTTGAATCAACACATGCATGGACTGATAAACTCAGCTTCTATGGACATTTTGTCGATGATATTTTTTTCTTGTGGAATGGCAGCATACAGGAGTTGGAAGCATTTATATCATATTTAGAAGATAGTTCTGCGTTTTTCAAATTTTCCATGAACCATTCAAAAACATCGATAGACTTTTTGGATGTGAGATTGGATAGAGATAGAATGGGGATGATAACTACCTCATTGTATAGAAAAGATTGTTGGCGGAATAGTCTACTTAATTATGACAGTATGCATCCACGGCATACATTTGATAACATTGTAAAAGGACAGGTATGCAGGATTTCTAGATTATGTAGTGATGATAATAGGTTCCATGAGGAAGTGGACTGTTTTCGGGAAAACTTAATAAGTAGGGGATATAAACATGACAAGTTAACCCCTCTAATAAACTATAGTAAGACTAGAAGAAATGATACAGCTAAACCTTGGATATGTAGAAGGGCATATGATATAGAAAATGGTGCTGCAACAATCGTTGATAGAAAGGAGAAGACCAGGGATCATACCAAGATGGTGCTAACCTACAGCAGCGATATAGGTAATATATGTGACATTATAAAACATCACTGGCAGGTTCTATATACTGACCCTCAACTTAGAGAACAAATAGGGAATACACTAAAATTTATATTTAGGAGGAATAAAAATCTGAAGGATATGTTATGTAAAGAACCAAGTAACAATACAAATATAAAAACCAATAAGAAAGGCACGCATCCATGTCATCAATGTAAGGCATGCCGTTTTATTTTACAAACTCAGGTCTTCACACATCCAAGAACTAATAAAGAATACGTGTTTAGGGGATATGCAGATTGTAAGACCAGTAACTTGGTATACATAGCTGTTTGTCAAAATTGTGAAACATACTATGTAGGTAAAATGAATAATATGTTTAAAACAAGGATTTTTAAACATTTATCAGATATTAGACTGAACAATGAGCACAATGCACTGGCTATGCATATAAGGAATAATGAGACTCATTCTTTTTCTTTCATGGTGATACAAACAATCATTCCCAACACTAGGGGGGGTAATTTGTTTAATGAGACTGAGTGTGCTGAAACCAGATGGCTTGTGAGATTGGGAGCAGACAAACCCCCTGGAATTAATGCCATTGTACCTTTAAAACCCATCCTGAAGAAAAGGAGGGTAAAATACTGAAATGTGATAGGTTGATGTACTATTTAAATGTGTGTTGTGCAGTTTTAATTGTTATCTGAAGAAGAGCAGATGGCTTGAAAGCGCTTATGAAGGTTTTATCTTTGTTTTTACACAATAAAAGTTTTTACTGAATTTTGGCTCCACGTGGCGTTCACTGCTTATTTGTTTTTTGGTTGTACTTAGACTAGACAAAGAGTTTAGGTACACTAAAAAAGAAGTTTAAAGGAGATCAATCTTCAAGATTCGCTCTTTTCTAGTTTGTTGGCATTCGTCACTTCAATTGCTGACATTTCAATAGACTCCTGTTTTTAACACAATACCACCAAGAAAATACTGATATACAATTATATACTTATATATATATATATATATATATATATATATATATATATATATATATATATATATGTGTGTGTGTGTGTGTGTGTGTGTGTGTATGTTTCTGTGTGTGTAATGCATTTTATGCATCATGGAAGGTTAGGCCAGAAGAGCAGGAAGCTGAGAGCAAACAGGATGTCCTCCATGTAGAAGAAAATGATAAGGGAAGATCTGCATAGTTTAATAGATATGGATATACATATTAAAAGAGATGAAAGAAACAGATTACAGAAAATGAATATGAATCAAAATGTTAGAAGAATGGTAAAATTGATGAATACAGTAATTGGGACTATTAAGAGAAATGTGTGTAATATAATAGAAGTGTATAAAATATACTACTCTGCTGCTAAGCTAATAACAGATAATGTCTTACCACAATAATGTAGAATGAGAAAGGAATGGAAGGAAAGGGAATTAGTAGAACACCACCATGGAAGCACTGTATAGTGAAATTTATAAAGTAACTAAGACAAGACATATCACTGTTAGAAGAATACAAAGAAGAGTCCAGATCATCTAAAAAATTTAAAGAGAATTTTTGATTATCTATTTCCTTTCTGTAGTAAAAGCAAGCAACATACAGTAGCAAATCAGACCTAGATGTATCAACAATTTTTCTAAGAATAAACTAAAATATCAGCACAAATAAGACAATTCAGAAGGTATGCACATAAATATAAAGGAAAAGTACAAAGAAAGCAATTCGTCGATGACCCCAAAAGATTTTATAAGAGAACTGTAGAACAAAGCAAATGTAATAGTAATACCATCTATAAACAGAAGTAATTCTTAAATTCTAGTGAAACATTTATAAAGACCCTGTTGAACATAAAAATGTGCTGAATGAGTACATCTGCTAAAAAAATATAAGATTATTTAATAAAGTGGATATTAAATGGGAGGAAGTAACAGAGAAACTACGACTAAATTAAAAAAAGCTCCTAAATGGAAAAGCTCATCTTCAGGTATGATAACAGCTTCTGGCTAAATACAGAATGATTTAGCCCTGAGTAAAATTTACTTCTGTGTATATCCCAAGCATATACCAACCTGGATAACAACAGAAAAAAAATATTCCTCATTAATGATGACTATAGAGTAATAACATGGGTACTTACAATATATAATATATACTGAAATTAATTTTAGAGTTTATAGCCATTTAGAAAAAAATAATCATGACAATAAAGCAAAAATATAATAAAAGAAAGTCATATAGAGCAAAAGATCATTTATTGTTAAAAAAAACATAATGGGGAGCTGTTAAAAGGGGGAAGAATTTAAGTAAGACATGGATAGACAACAAAAATGGCATTCGACAACATCCCACACTCATGAATCATAGAATGCATACAGAAAAATAAGATTTACCCTACATTAATATATTACATTGCAGTGATTATGAAACAGCGACCAACTATTTTACAGTGGAGTCTCAACAAAGGGAAATTATTATCTCAGAGATAAAATTTCAAATGGGGGTATTCCAGGGTGATTCTTTGCCATTGCTGTTGTTCTGTCTTGCTCTTAACCCACTGAACTGGTACTTAAATATAGCGGGCTATGGTTATAGCTTAACTTCTGGAAACCACCCTTCTTTAAGACATTTCATTTACCTTTTCTGGATGATTTAAAAATATATAGCTCATGAAATGAGCATCTGAAAGTACAATTACAAATAATTAAACCCTTCCCAGATGATATAAAATTGATGTTTTGTCTTGATGAATGTGCAAAAGCAAAATTTATAGTAGGAAAGCTGCAGCACCAAGAAAATATCAACCTGAAACTGGAATGGGTTATTAAGGAACTTGAACAGGCAGGTGTATACAACTATCTAAAGAACAGATTAAGGGTCAGAAATAAAGTACAAACAAATGAGAACACGGATTAGTAAGGAGTACTTCAGAAGAATAAAACTAATGTTAAAAATTGTGTTGATATCTAGGAATAAAGATCAAGATATAAAATAAGTTGTTCTTTCTGTCCAAACAACTTTATTTTATTGACTGTCCCCAAACTGCCCTTAATTAGTTGAGCAAAAGAACAAGAAAAATATTTCATGTTTATCAAATGTTATATAAAATCAATGTATGCCAAGATTATATATATATATATATATATATATATATATATATATATATATATATATATATATTGTCATCCTTCAGGATGTCTGGGCATCCTCAATATTGACCAAATGTATACTTTTATGAGACTGCATACTCACATTTATGAGACTACATACTCATTTGTTGACAGCAACAGATCCAAACATAGTGAAAGTTCTAAAGCATGAAGAAAAGAAATCTAAGATGACATTTTTTTTTAATCTAGCAGAAACATTTTGGAAAGGAGTGGAAAGAAAACCAGTAGTAGGTTACAATCAGGCAGTAGCTGAAAGTACCTAAAGAAAAAAAAATAGCACCAGAAGAAAAGGAAAGAAAAGTCATAAACCTCATGAATTGTCAAGGAAAGAGGAATAGTGAATTTAAACCAAAAGATGAAAGGCTAATAATGGAGGATCGAGATGGTGGGCTACATACATGCTGGTTTGTGTATAGAAAATGTGGGAGCAACAGACAAATGAAGGTTTTGTAATACAGAAATAGAAACAGTTGCACATTTTGTTGCTAGTTTTGATACACTCATGGTTGAGGGGCTATATACTGAAATGCACAACAATGTGGCAAAACTGTTGCAGTGAGGAGTGTGCAAACACTGATACAAGTAGATGAGAAGCATTAGAAATATGAACCACAAAGCAATGAAGAAAATCATGATGTTCTCATCACACGGACTCATTCAATACCAACAGTTAAAAAAAAAACAGAAACAAGAAAAGAACCTATAATAGTCCAAGAAAAAAGGACAAAAGTAGCATTAATCATTGAAATAACCACACCCAGAGGATATATACACAATGTAAAAAATACCAGAATTTTGTAAACAGAACCTAGATAACTGTGGGATAAATACACTCAGACAGTTTCAATAGTAGTAGGAGAAGGTTCATAGGTTCATAGATTAGTACTAGGCTAACTGCCCTTTTGAGTCATTTTAAGCCTAACCAATTATCCCTTGTGACATTCAAACCCTGCACCTTGTGTTTGTATGGCAAACACCTTAAACATTAGGCCACCCTCCCATCATATTGTAGACCTGCACATCTGCAACGGCAGATGTGCCAAAGGATGTTTTCAATGGTTTGTATTAGTGAACCGAAAGATGTCGAAGACATAAAAGAGTGAATGCCAGTGTGCATTCACTCTTTTGTGAGTTTGGCATCCTTTAATGTAGTGCGTCCTCAGAATTAGTATATATAATTAGCAGGGGGGGTGTGGGGGTGCAGGGGGGGCTTGCTCCCCTGCTAAACGTGTTGTTAATGCCACCAGATTTTGAGGTAAGTTTGAAAAAATGTCAACAGTTCAAATTCAAACTGTTGACTTTTTTGAATTCATTGTTTTGCTCGTTCGCTAACGTTAATTTCGACAATGTTTTTTGAGTAAGTGATTACTCTCACAAAACATTGTCGAAATTATGATGGTAAACTTTAGGAGAAGAGCATTAATAAAAAATAATATTAATTTTCAGGCATATTTAAAAATGTTATCAGTCCATATAACCCCATGTCAACTAGAGAAGGAGGCCTTTCTGGGAATATTGCAGGTACTGAGAAGAGCACTCTAGGTAAACATCAAAGACTGAAGTAATACTAATTTCATGAACTCTAACTGTGCCCTTTCTTAGGAATGGTGCCCATCTTTGTCATGGTATTAAAAACCTTAAACAATTGGAGAAATTAAAAAACAGAAGTAATCTTTATGATGACCATATTGTAGTTGTGTGAGCATGTTTAGTATAACCATAAATGTTCAAGGAAGGTCGCTGCTTCAGATAGGCTTCCTTCCATTAACCTCCTATCTAGTCATCCTTGGTTGTTGTTTTGGGAGGAGAATTATTTCCCTTTCCTGTAGGTGTCCTCTCCTTTTAGATGTCTGCATTTTCCTGAAGGAAGAACAGACTTTCCATCCTACTTTGAGAACTCACTAATCATACTTGTTAGCGATCAATTTAACCTGCCCCCAAAAAAATGAGTATATACTCAAAAAAATTATGATGGCAGTGGTGCCTCTAGTCATATATTATACCTCATACTGGTATGCATGGGAGATATCCAAACGTTTTGAAAGCTACAATGGTCTCGTATCTACAGGTGGCATAATTCCCACATTATATGATTTATACTTGAATGGTGATCTCACTCAGATGTTTAAAGTTATGGTAATTTCTCATAACACCATTTTCTCTTATCTTATATCATGGAGACATATTTTTGTTACACAGCTGCATTTCATTGTGAGATCCCTTTTGGATGAATGCCATAACATCAGGCTCAACAACTACCATTGCAACTGCATTATAACATTTAGGACATTTCACTTATAACAAAATCTAGTGTCAGCTATGGAAGTGAGATACTGGTAGATCAAAAATGTCTCATTGCCAAGATAAGGTTATGAATGTCCAAACAAAGGCACCATTAGCCAACAATCAACTTGCCAAGGGGGTGATTTACAGTAGAGGGATTGGCAGCACTGCAGAGATGATGATGATGATGGATTTTTCCAGAGTGGATTATGCTGAGCTGGGGGGATCAAAGATTAATTAAAAGACTGGGAGCAAACTGAGGGTAAGATGAATTTAATGATATTATCTTTACATACGAGACTGTACTAGAACGTTTAATTACAGCACATTATACCACATGCTGCTTGTAAAATTCAGTCACTGCTGATACTAATTCTGTACCCCAACCAGCACACTAACATTGTTTTAAGTACCATTTTCATACTGCTGAGACAAAGGACTTCAGAGGGACTTTTAGTGTGCTGGAAAAAAAGCAAAGGATTCTCACTGTAGCACTGAAGCAGTTATAACATCCAGAAGATGCATCTGAACTGCTACAATGAAGTGCAAATTACTAAGACTAAATATTAATTGGGTAAAATAATGAATTCTCACCACATTCTTTTATCAGTTTAATAACCAGCTGCCTACTTTTTAATATGTTTATTGGTTACTATTTAAATCAGTTAATCAGCCACTTGATCATTTACTCAAAACATTATTCATTTTGTAACCATGTGACTACAAAGTCCAAGTTATATTTTTAAATGCTTCTAATTACCTTTCAGGTGGAGCTCCAGCTGCAGATTTACAGTCCTTGGCTAGCAACAATGTCAGTATGGACATCATTACATTTACAAATCTGAATCCAAATTCAGTTAAGGTATGTATGGAGATGATATTTATTTTTTGCATTATTTTATTTTGATTTAATGGTACATAAACTGGAACTCTGAATTCTTTTTACATTCATGACATTACTAGTTAAGAAGTGAAATATAGCTCAGACTGACAAAAACATCAGGTACTATAGATACAATAGGATAGTTAGCTTACACATACTGAGATTATGCCTCTCAAATGTCCAGATTTTCACAGAATGTCCAGATTTTTACTTCATATTTTTGCTCTGTCCTCATAAAATGTAAGTTTTTATGGCAAATCACTGAAGACTAAAGTCACCAAATAATGACATACATTTGAGTTTCAGACTTCATATCTTTCAGAAAATGCATGCTAACGCAAATCCTGTTATTGTAGCAACTTTCTAAATTTATAAAGCGATATTTAAAATCTGTCCCTATTTTGGGCCTTTGCCCCCACCTCTTTATTTTAGGCTCTGTTCAGATTACTTGATTAAGTGTTTAAGAAGTATATGATTAAAATATCTGTTGTAACATATATTACATTGGACAAGTGCAGCTGAAATATGAAGAGAAATAATGTCAAAACAGCAAATTCACAACATTACAGTTAAGGATTAATAGAATGCAGGAACCAGCTGAGGACAACATTCTATCTGAATTGTGTAACAATACCTATATAAAAGTGACCTCTTGTGAGCAACTCTTAGCAAGATTTCTTAACACTAGGGAGAAATACATAGTTATTAATTTCAACAAGAAAAAGAAATTAAGTTTTAAATCTAGAATTGCAAGCTCTTAAAAGTAGATAATAGGCAGCATACTCTGTGCTATACATAATGGCTGCTGGACTAAATTTAGCTAAATCTTTTTAGAAGGCAACTCCAAAAATGATGTTTGTTTCCATAATAAATATGCAACAATCATAATTCATGCAAAATATATATATTTCTTTCTATAATCTTTACGAAAATTCACTAATTATGATTCCACACACAAGAAGTTACTATGCGATTAATTTCATTGAGATTTCTGATGTAACAGTAAATGCTTCTACTTTTGCATAAATAGCAGAGAATATTATAAAAAAGATCATAAGCATCATACCAATTGACATTTCAGCAGAAACACAGTTTTGCGTGTTGAAAAATGAAATTGGCTACTCATACTACGTGAATGGCAGAACGGTTTGCTTGTTGTTGACAAATTAACAACTCATACCACCAGAATGGCAGTCTTACTTTTTCCTTTTTTGCTTTTTTTTTATTTTGCAGCTGACCATCACTGGACCCTGACCCCTGGCTCTACTTATGCTTCCTGGTCTCCCAAAACTTACTTCAGTAACAGATGGGACCACAAAGGAGATAAAGACATCCTGGATCCAAGCTTTACTGCTGCCAGGGCTGTTTTTCCTATTTTCCTGCCCACCATATGCATTCCCCAGTAATATACCATTAGTAGGATGTACAATGGGTAACCTTGCCAATCCACCCCTCACATCTGCAAAGAACAGATGTCAGTAATCTGCCTCACCTATTTCTGCAAATACTTCACAGTTGTTTTCCCAACCTACATTGGGGAAATCTAACTCCATTTTTTTACCCCGTGCACTCTCCCCTCCCAGAACAGGCATGCCCGATTTCCGCTAGCAGCCTCTAACCCAAGTTGCCAGCAGTGCAGTTAGTTCTTCATCCATCTATACCACATTGTGGTTAGTCTTAACTTCTTTCTGAAACACAGATTCTAAAATCAATTACACGTGAGTACATGTAATTGATTACATGTGAGTATATAATTTCATAAATGTGATGTTGCCATCCCAGGCAAGTGAAAGGAGGGAACACATACTTGTTTTTCAAAAAATATATACATTTTCCCCATCTCACAGTAACTGCAAAGGCAATTTTAATAAGTAGCAAACATTGTCAGCACTACATTTGGGTTGTTTCCACATAAAACACTGTTATGGAATGAATATTTTTACTCTTCTGATCATAATTTTGTGAATTTTTGAAGAAAGCTTTGTGGTTCTTAATAGACTGCCCTGGAACATTTCTGAAGATGCTATCTACCAGTTTGACAGTCACGATATAAATTTTCTGGTTTCATAGTTTTCTGAGCTATTATTTGCTGATAGCAGTGCTAGTTTATATTCGCTGTTGTTTGTTTTTGTTTTGCTTCAACGTCTTCTGTTTCCCACAGCTTTGCCCTTGTTTGAATTAACACAGAGTGCAAGACTGAGACAATCCATGCTTCGTACTAGCTAGTGGCTACCTATGTTCATAATTCAGACTGCTTCAGTGGCATATGGGTTCTGTCCCTGCACAAACCCACACTGAAAGCTTTTCAGAACTCAGAATTCCCTCCTCTGACTCCCTGTAATACGGGATTTGCTAAGCACCTCCCATAAAGGGAAAGCCTAACCCCTTCACAGAAAGTCAGTTGTTCAGTCTTTTTATATGTATGGGTATATATATGTATAAATAAATACACACACACACACACACACACACACATATATATATATATATATATATATATATATATATATATATATATATATATATGGATCTACATTTTTAAATCAAAAGTACAGTTATTCCATCAAAAATGCACTTTCGTGGAATAAAAAAACAAAAACTAACTAAAAAAGTAAAACAACACACTACCCCCATGTGGGGAGCTGCACCCCCCACACCCCCCCTACTTTTATATTCTCACTGCAAGATCATACTACAGTGGGGAAAAGGGAATATTCCCTTACCCCACTATACTACGATCTCAACAAAACTTTCCTTAATTGTACATCAACAATATATGTTGATGTATAACTAAGGCAACATGCAAACTGTATGTTTTCCTTTTCATTGGTTTACTTTAGCGAAAGTGCATGTTCAGCAAAATGCACTTTCGCTAAAGTAATTTCGACAAAGTACGGTTCGATGAACCGTATTGTCGATAAAATAAATAGGATCTATATATATATATATATATATATATATATATATATATATATATATAGATATGTATACCTATACATATACATGTATACCCACACCCATACATAAACTGATATTAAAAACAAATGAAGAAGAATAACAATAACAATAACAATAACTGTAGTAGCAACTCTGACATCAGTAGAAAGAGATCAGTTCTAAACCTGAGTTCAGGGACATCACAACTGCGTGGATATTAAAATAATAACAGATAAAGAGAGAATTCAAAATGGTATAAGAACAGGTACTGGATCATAGAACAGTGTAAAGGTATGAGATATAGGTGTAAATATATCAATCTGTGTGTGGAAGCCAGTGACATAGATAAGGATGTGCATGCCCACACCAGCCGGAATGTTCTTGTATTTGGTGACAAACATATCAGAAAGCATGTACCCATAATACTCCTAGTATAACATAATCTAGTAATACTGCAACAGCTCTGGTAAACTGTATGGGTGGCAGCAATCTGCAGATACAATACAGAACCCCCTCTAGAAAACTTACTGTACGCAAAAGTTTTTTAATTTGCTAAAGGCTAGTTTAGAAGGACCCTTACAATCTACTGCAGTATAAACCCCTACCACTGAAGTGTCATGCATAAAACAAATTTTAAAGGCTGACGACTTGATTAATAGATAGCTGTGCATCAGCCAAAGGAAGAGTAAGTAGCTCAAGGGGACATCATCACAGGACGTACTCTAACAACACCCTGAACCTAGTCCAGGACTGAAGGGCAGGCCCAGAGCTTGTGCAGGAGGTTAACCATTTCATATTCCCAGGCTAAATAAGGGCAGGCATTATAAATCTCCAAATTAGTATTAGAGATACATAACTAGCAGCCCCTAAGTGAGAATATTATTAGTTTTTCATAGATGTACAGCCATGATCTAGCCTGAATATCTTGATTATACTACTTAAAGATTAAAGATTCGTGACAATCTGAGTCCAGATAGCGAATATCCATGTCTTTGTGAAGCAAACATTTA
Source organism: Protopterus annectens (assembly GCF_019279795.1). Lineage (NCBI taxonomy): Eukaryota > Metazoa > Chordata > Ceratodontiformes > Protopteridae > Protopterus > Protopterus annectens. The sequence continues at coordinate 593,612,201 of NC_056746.1, forward strand.
TAGAGTACCCCCATCATTATAGTATGTTGTAAGTTGTTGTGATGTCTTTTATCTCATACAGTGACTAACACTGACAAAGATGGAAACACAAGCTTATCCCTCAGGGAGAAAGCATGATTGCAAAGCGGATTGATATGTACTTCCAGTGGTTTTTAGTAGAGATGCCCAATTTGTTCTGAAGGTAGCTAAAGGAGGCCATCTGTTTGTTGTGCAAGCTCACACAACCAATGAATATCTTTGTTGTTCTAACCCTCTACCTTGACAGGGCTATTAGCTACTTGAAGCATAGGACATCACCATTGGGAAGTCATTGATCCCCAGATGTTTGACGTTGGGTGGAGCTTGGCTAAGGCTTTATTGACTGACCTGGTTCTTCTTGGTGACTTTCTAGATACTGAATGATAACCCATGGTGTTTCCACTTTTAAGGTGACACTAAATGACTAAACAGCAGGGAGAAACTCCACTTTTAAGATGGTAGCTTCTAGTTCAAGAGGAAGTGAGCTGCCCATATCAAGAGATTGCTTCCATCATGGTTGATTAAATGAAAAAGGTGAAACCGTTTGCTGTAAAGATGCCAATCAGGTTTTCCTAGGGCTAAATTCCATTGAGGTAACCTGATGGGATATGATGCTATAAACAGAATAGTAGTGGCACTACCATCATCTTGATAAACTATATTCTCCCCGTTGTTCAGTCATTTAGTGTCAGCTGAAGGACTCACACAGATGAAACTCCTCAGCAGCCTGCAATGGTGGATTGCAACTTTCAGACTCAGATAAAAATCCCTTTGGGAACTTCATTTCCTCATTATTATTATTATTATTATTATTATTATTATTATTATTATTATTATTATAATTATTATTATTATTATTTTTATTATTATTATTGTTATATACTTTTGATTTCTTTGTTTTATTTATATAAAAATATATATACACACACACACACACACACACACACACACACACACACACACACACAGGTCCATGTCAGATGATCAACTTTTCAGAAACTCGAAAAAAATATCAAAGAGACTTTAAGATCCAGTTTCCAAAAACTTGCACATCAAAAAAAAAAAATACCCTTTTTATGTTTCTGTGAAAACTCGATCAACTGGTAGCATATATCTGATTTAACACTGCTATAATCTTTTATATCATTAAATCGTGATTTTTATGACAAATTACTTTATTTGCATATTCATTGGAGATATTCTTTATTTCTGACAAAGATAAAATATGAACAAGCACAGGAATCTGTCTAGTTTCAACTTCACCAATATGTGTGTTGAGGAAAAAATAAATAAAAAAAAACAGAAAAACTAGTAGTTTTAAAACTTTGTTGATGAGATTAGTCACAATAATTTCCAAAAATCATGAAATCCAGTAACAAAAGAATCAGAAATACTTTATAATGTTAAGCATATCAACTTTTATACACTTAGAAGTAGGTGTGGAAAATATATGTATTGTTTAATTTTAAACTGGCCTATTCCAGGCAAACAATATAAACAGGGCCATAAAAATGCATATAGGAACAGCAATTACCCACCACCACACACTACTACTGATTAGATCGAACAAAATCCTAGTTAAGGAAAACACTATCTATCTATTTGCAGTTCATAGTAAGGTGAAACAGAAACTTCTCTACATTACATTGTTATTATCATGTATGGGGCTGATGTGGTTTCTTTAGTTAAGAGTCTTTTACAGCCAGTAATTCTCAGAGACTATGCTCCTGTTTAGAATGACTATGGGGCTACCATCTCTAGAAGTCAGTCTAGGGCCTCAGATTTTGATGGAGACTCTGATACACATGATAGTGAGTGCTATGAGTCTATCTAATCTGATTCTATGGAAGGTTCACCTTTCTTCAGATGCTAACTAGGTTTAGAGAGTTATTTGACTAGAAAGCAAGCTGGAACTACACCAGAGATAAACAGAGTTTGTGATCTTAATTGAGGAGAAGATTCCAAATGTTTTGGCAGTCTCTCCTCTGTTACTGGCCTTAGAAGACGTCTATAAAATTGCATGTAAAACCACTTTGGCTAATGAACTAGTTCCTCAAAAGGCTATGAGGATATACAGGTGTATTCTGATCTTCTAGCTTTCTTTGCTCCTTTCTCAGCTGACCCAGCTGCATTTTTCCCAGCTACCAATTATAACCCTGCACTGCTGGTAAAATTAATAAGTGGTTAGAATCTTAGGGAAAAAATTGTCTCGTTCTGGTAATTTAGTCTTTAAAATTTTAAATAACCAGGATTTCATGTGGAAATTTATTTTGTAAGGTTTTTACAGTTTAGATGACTTTGCTGTATCATTGCCTGCTGATCAGAAGTGTTATAGGAATGAAATTGTTTCGAATGTGACTCAGGTTTTGAAACATGCTTTGAGGTATGTCCTACGAAGGTGTGGACAAAATTTATAGAAATTTAGCCACTTCTGTTCAATTGTAAAAGTATGAGATTTTGAATGCTCCTTTAAGTTCTGAATTTGTGTTTGGTAATGATTCTCAAACAGTGGGATGGTAGAAGTAATTTGATGCATGGGGTGATAGAGGGAATTTGATGCGTGGGATATCTGGAATGTTTCATATTCCCAAGTTCTCCCAAACAAGGCATTCAACTTCAAAGGGAAGAACAAACAAAATCCCAGACTAGCAAGAGTCAGGGTACCAAGATGAAATGGCCAGAGGATAATTCTTCCAAACCCAATAAAAGAGGTTCCTTTCCCAAAAACAATCATTAGTCTGCTAAATAATGACTACACCAATCCTCAGGGTGTTCTATCCCTTCCTCCTGTCCCTCCTCGCTTTTTCCCCTTCCTCCAGATTTTTACTTATCCCAGCAGACAGACCACAAATAGTCTCTAGACAAGTAGGTGCTGAGACAAATTCACTGAGGATTCTCTTGGCAGTTTATAGAAAATCCTCCTCCCTTCATGGAAATTCCCCACACATGCCCAACCAGATGCATCTGTTCTCTCCAGAGGTTATAGAACTAATTTTTGCACCACAGAAAAGAAAATAATTTTACAACAGAATCTTTTGGTACCCAAAAAGGAGGTGTTGTGGTGATCAGTGTTAGATTTGTCATATCTTATATATCTTTCGGAATGTACCAAACTTTAAAATACTCAACCTGCAGACAGTCCTATGCCTTCTTCCAGGCCACTGTTTCATGGTGACTTTACATCTGATGGATGCTTATCATCACATTCCAATTGCTATCAACTTAAAGCTGAATCTACAAAAGTCCTATCCCACATCTTCACAAAGAATTGTCTTCCTGGGGTGTATGATAGACACAGATAAAAACATGGTCCTTCTACCAGAAAAAAGTCTATTTTTTCAGAACATTTTAGGGGATTTCTCTCTTCAAGAAGCTGTATCTGCTAGAGAGTTTTTTAAAACTGTAGCCTTCATGGCATCAGTGATCCTCATGATACCACTGGCAAACTCCATATGAGAACAATTCAATGGTACTTAAAAAATGTAGAACCCCCACAACTGCATCCTTAGAGATCTTGGTACTAGTGCTGGATTTTGTGAAATAAGTGTTACCATGGTGGAGGGATCAGATATCTTGCAATCTAGACCTAACCTTCTCCCTCCAGACTCCAGTTCAATTAGTCCAAATCAGCTGAGCAGATTTTGCATGCAACGCAGTATGTAGGGGAGTCCAAGTGCAAGGTGAATGGGGTCCTTCAGATGCTACAAAGCACATAAACATCACAGAAATGTTATCAGTGATTCAGACCTTAACAGTTCTTCACCACGTATGGTCTCCAGGCCCTTTTTATTTGTTATGCCCAACATCACAGTCATGTGGTACCCAAACAAAGGGGTACAACGTCATACTCTCTTTACCGGCAGACAGTGATAACCTGGGAGTTAGTCTCACAACATTCCCTGATACTTCAGGCATCATACATTCCATTTGAGCAAAGTGTAGTGGCAGATGGTCCCTCACGTGAGGAAATTCAGGACAGTGGTCTGACTGGATTTGGTTCACATGTTGGGAACACTTCAAATAGTTCTGTTTGCTTCCTTTCAAAACAGACAGTTGGAACAATTCTGCTTGAGACACCCTTGCAGCAATTTTTAGAGGACAGAAGCATTATCATTCCCTTGTTCAGTAATGATCTTTTATACATTTCCAACCTGTCCACTAATACCCTAGGTACTTCTGAAGTTTCAGAAAGAGTTATCAAAGATCATTGTGGTCATTGGGATTTTGTCCCAGGAAAAGTTGGTTCTCCCTTTTAATATAATTAGCTAAGGGCAGTTGCCACAAGTTTCATTATACTCTGGAAATACTCACACAAAGTCAGGGGTGACTAGTGTACCCCAATTTAGAGCAATTGCTACTGACACCCTTGATGATTCTGTCTTGACACCTTTTAGGCACTTCTTCCATTAGGATGTGCAGAAGGTTTTTAGAAAATCATATGTTTACAAGAGAAAGAGGTTTTCTAGGTGGTGCCTAACTGATATCAGAGAGCCTGGTATGATGTCTACTCCTCTCATTTTGAAATATTTCTGTGAACTTCTCAAGGATAGCTTATCTTATCTTATCCTATCTTATCTTATGCATCTATCAAGGTGCATCTTGCAGCTGTCTCAGCTTGTCTGCCCATGTATCCCCTTCTTTCATGTCTTTTTTGTGGTGAAACATTTTATAAAAGTAGTGTTGCACTTCTGACCCCCTGGAATGCAAATTCATTCTCCTTGGAATCAAAACTTTGTTCTTGAAAAATTGACCTTATCTCCTTTTGAACCTGTCTTTCGGGCTGATTCGAAGTTCAGCACTTGGAGAATTGTTTTGATTATTGCTATGAAACCTGCAAGGTGAGTCTTTGAGCTGCAATCTCTCATGGTGGATCAACCCTATCTATGTTTTCCACAAGGGCAAAGATGTATTATGCACTAATCCTTCTTTTATACCAAAAGCCATTTCTGAATTTACCCTGAATCAAGCTGTCAGTCTCCCAGTTTTCTTTATAGAACCTAAAAAGAAGAGAGAGAAAATTCTGTATACCTTTTATGTGCACTGACAGCTCAGGTACTACCTTGATAGAACTAAGCCCTTCAAGAAAGCTGACCAGCTGTTTATTTCCTATTCTGGAGTTAAAAGTGGTCAACCTGTCTCTAAGCAAATGATTGCTCATTCTTTCCTGAAGGTATTAGTTCTGGTAAGCTAGCACTGGAGTTGTCTGTGCACATAAAAGGTATACATAATATTCTCACCCTTCTTTCTAGGTTCTGTAAAGAAATTGTCCTCTGATATTGCTTTTTGTTACTCTTGTGATGGTAATTCTATTCCAGGAAAGGTTAAAGCACATTTCACCAGAATGTCATCCTCTTTGGAGGCATTTTAGAAAGGACTGGACTCTAAAAGCATTCTTGAAGCAGCAACCTAGTCTTCATTCATACCTTTACAAAGCACTAAAACTGGATTATTTCTTAAGTTCCAGAGTAGGCTTTGTGAGGACCATTCTCCATGGACTCCTGGATCCTTATCCTTCCTCCTCCTGAGGTGGGTAAGCTTTGGGAATCTACCCATCTGCCATTGAGACATTGTGAATGATGAATATAGTACAGTTGTGTAAGTAAAGATACACTCACTCTTTGACAGGACTGGTGTTCAGGAAATTTAATAAAAGTTCAACACTTTCATCTCAGTTAACATAATTCTTCAGAGCAGAGACATTATATATATATATATATATATATATATATATATATATATATATATATACATATATAACATATTTAAGAATGGGATGATACATGGTAAACTATTACAAATAAGAGACGGTGAAGTGGTGGTCAACAGCCAGCGAGATATCTGAGTGTCGCTTTGGAGTGAATTACTATTTTGGAATGGAATTACCACATTCAATATAAGCTGTTGATAAACACCTTGCTGAATTTGAAGGTAAAATGATTAACTTTAAAAACCTTCAGCTCAAAAACAGTTACTTTAGGGAATGCCTAAAGGCACTTCTAGTCCCTAAAGGGCTGAGATATTAGAAGTACCCTAATGGGTTAGTAAATGACTCAGAACTGCATAAAAAACTCATAGCCCTTTTCAACAAACAAGGCTGTGATTTAATGAAGGTCTTAATTAAAGACAATTTTCATACAATGGACAAATTAAACAGACATTGTTCAGTTAGAAAATCTATTAAACAGGATTTATTTGCAGAGAATAAAAATGAATGTCACGTGAATTTTGAAAGAGTTGAAATTATATGCAAGGAAGTGAAACATTTGTACTAATAGGAATGAAGGAATCATGAAACCTGATAAAGGTGGTGGTGGGGGTTAGTTGTTATGGATCATTTGGATTATATCAGTAAAATGATGGATATACTGAACATCGATACTTATTCTAGTGTTTCTAGGAATGATACTAGTATTTCTTACTCCAAAATGTATGCGTTATTAAATGGTTTGTTGGACAATCCAATAATCCTGAAATGTTTTGGCATATCCAATCTAATAAGTATGTGAATAACCCCTCCTTTTAGACACATAGTGGACACTGGTGGAGCAAAGACCAGTACCCTAGTAAAGGGCATTGATTATAAGTTCAGGGTAGTGGGTAAACATTTTAAACACCTTTTGAATGATTCATGGGAGTTTATAAAATGTATATATGATTGACTATATAAGGATTATATGATTTTTAAAAACACTTGATGTTAAGGACTTATGATCCCGCAAGTAATAGGTTTGGATTATTTTCATGAGATCTTAGTACACAAAAATAAATTATTCAGCTAATAAATGACTTTTGTTTGTACATTAACAGACGCTGCACTGAAAAAACTATTTCAGCTTTTTTGGAGTTGAATTTTTCTGACAGCATAAAGATCTGGTAATTGGAGCATAATGTGCTCTTATATTTATTAACTTAGTTTTGTTACACTGAGGGAAAAGTATATTTTACATTCAGAATATAATAAGTGTTGGAATATGTATGTTAGTTTTTTTTAGAAAATATGTGTATTTTTGGGCAGACTAAATAGGTACGTTTCAGGAATTGATTGGCTATATCAATACTACAAGTTTTTTTTGTTTGTTTGAGATTTACTCACACATATGATTTTAATTGAGTGCATTTGAATATAGAGATTATTAAAAAATTCACTAATAAGAAGTTTCAATCTAACATATACCATAAACCCATGTATTCTAGAATAGTTTTACATTTCCCAAGATGCCACCCCTTTAAAAAAGCTCTAATAAAAGGTTAAATGGTGAGGATAGCCAGAATGGTATCCAATATGGATCAATTTATAGTGGAATTAAAAACATTAGAAGACATATTTGTGAGAAAGAAATTCCCAGAGTGGTTTCTAAGGGAGATATATAATGAGATAGTAACAAAACATAATAATGGGATGTATACACCTTTATTGTGGTGGGTGATGTTAATTTTGTCAACCGATGGTGTAAGAATATAAACTTCTCTAACAGTATGCTAATATTCTGAAGAAGTCTGTTAACTTAAATGAAAGTGATAAACTTGTCCCAAATTTCCTGAGAGTAAGGTTTTGTTTATTAGTTTGGGATTTTTTGCTCTCATGTAGCTTTGTGATGGCTCAAAGTATGTAGGTACTACTTTCCTGTAAAAGTAGATGCCTCAGTGGCAGCACCCACCCACCTCCCCCTTTACTCTATATATTGTTTGATGGTTTCCAACCTTGTCATGTTGCTGGTTTCTTTTGGATATTTGTGATAGTGTTTTTTGGCTGCAAATTGGTTGGTATCAGGCAATTCTTAGTTTTGGTCTTCCTTGGTTCTTGCTACTAATCACTAAAAGGCTGAATAAATGACTTTCTATGGCGAGGGGAGGCTTCCTCTGATGGGAGAGGCTTAGTCACTCCCCTATTACAGGCACTCAGAGGAGGGGATTCTGACTTTTGGAAAGTTGCCAGTATGGGTTTGTACAGGCATACAACCAATAATCTATCGAGGCAGTTTGAAATGTAGAGATCTACTGTTACAGGTAAGCAGGACTTACGCAACTGTACTTTCATCAGTACTGTAGCTCAAGGGATCTGAAAAGGTTTATTGTGCTTATACCTTATCACTCTGTTCCTCTTATCTTTGAACTATCTTATAAGTTACACTACTGTTTCCCTGTCTTGCTGCACTGTTTAAATTATTGTGTTACCATGCTATATCTTGCTGTTCAGTATTAGCCTTGCACTATGCTAATTACTGCACTTTTCAAAAGTTTGACAATTTTGCCTTTTCTACTCTCTTGCCTACACTAAGCTGTGTTTTTAATTTTTTAATCACTTTGCTTTATTGAAATTGTGTGCCTGTGCTGTTTTGTCACGCTAGCTGTAATTTAAATTTTCTTATCATTTTGCTCAAAAATTGTGTTTTTTTTTTTCATACTCGCTGAGATATTTTTTCTTATCACTCTACTCAGTTCAAACTGTGTGTTCTTGCCTGGATTGTTTTGTTGTGTTTTTTCTTATCATTCTTAATGTTTGTATTCACTGCTCTGTATTGAGTTGTGTTTGATGATTAGTAGACTGTTTTAGCTTTACTGTATTATAGTGAGTTGTGTTGGGCATCTTGGTGCATTTCCTGGTTGGACAGCATGCCTGTGTCAGTACTGTAGTTAAAAATATGGGATATCCCCGTCCACAGGGATATTCATTCGTTGTTACCGGCATGTGGTAAACATTCAACTTTTTGTTTTGGCAATATTTACAATCTCTCTTTCTTTATTTTCCCTGCACCTTTTGCAGGGGGGGCAAGACTCCCTTCAGCCCCCATGTATATAAATATTTGTGCAAAGGCATCCATGTATCCATCTAGCTCTCAAATATTATTTTTTTCCTTGAGCTTTTTTTTCCATGCACCTCTGCACCCCCATGCATATAAAGACAAATATACCAACTCCGAGATCGCACTAGTTTGAGGAAGCAGGTAAGCTATTCATGATGTCACAGGCAAATATGCGTGACATGTCAGTCATGCATCATTTGCATGCTACATCATGGCAAGTAGGCATGTCAATCACTATGGCCACTCCCATTCCTGCACAAACAGCCAGGAGGGGAGGTACTGTTGTAAAACATTGCCAAAATATCATCACTTCTAATTTTCTGTTGGCTGAGGTGGAAACACAATCATCTCTCACCTCCTCTGCTGTTAGCCTAGCGGTACTTGATGTCTTGCAGCAGCATAGCATTTGGCGCATGCTTACTAAAAACACATTGTTGCTTCCTCAACATGACTCAGTATATGAGAAGATAAAGTTCTTATTTAGTCTGGAGGTCAGCCTCTCAAATTGATGGAATGTAATCACCATACCCTCTCATTCATAGTAGAGTACCCGCAGTACACTTACTTACATTGAAGTGCTTAAGAAGTTGCTCCCTACATCTTCAAGAATTAAGACATCTAGAGTTAGGGCTAAAAAAACTCAGTCACCAAGGCTGATGACTATACTAGCATCAGCACCACAAATCTGAGCAGTCACTAAACATACTTTTGTTGAACTCTATCAAAAAAATCAAAACATGACCCAATCACAGTTGCCCTAGATTTAGCATATCTGACTCATTCACTTAAAGTGCTGCAATGTAGCATGTCCTTTAGAAATTATACTTCTGTAACTATTACTACTCTTACCCAGAAGCATTTTACAGTGCAAACTAATATCCTCAGCAAAATGTAACTTACATGTTATGCAAAATGACTCAGACTAAAACCCTACTAGTGTGTCTCCTCAGCATATTAGCATTCTTTACCAACTGCAATACCTCCCAAAAATGTAATTAATAGTCCTACAAACCCAAACTCACTGCAGCAACACTTCCCAAGACTATCAGTCCCCACAGTACCCACAATGTACCAAACCTTCTTAGATTTTTTTTTTCAATTACAGGTTTCTTAAATGCAAGTATGTTACTGTATGGAATCCAAAAAAATTAAAGCACAAATGCATTTGGCTAGATACTTTCCTTTATAAAATTGCCAACCAAAAACTGAATGGAAATATTCCCCTAAACCCTGACCCCATACAGCAGCAAGAAAACCACACTAACAGCAAAGTATTAAGTGCAGTATTCTCTTTTCCTGTCCCAACCCCCAATTCCAGCCTTTCCTCCTAAATATCAATCTTAGAAGCATATGCAATAAACTCTAGGACATGCTTATATTGCCAGATATTCCTGTGATGTAATCATAGCTACAGAAACATGTTGGAAAAAGACATAAATGAAAATGAAATTTCCCCCACATGGTTTCAGTATAATTAGGCTTGACAGGACAAATAAGTGGGCAAGTGGAATTGCCATCATCTACAAGATGTCCCAAAACATAACAAGAAAACTCCACCGTGATTCTGTGAATGAGCCCCTGAAAGCAAGCATTAGAATTTAATTAGGAGTGGACGGAGAGGACTCGTCACTCGAGTCGAGTCAACTCTTTAAAAGGCAAGGCACTGGGCTAAGGCTGGCACTGGCAGGCAGGAGTGGCAGTAAAGTCGAGTGGAATGCGGCTGCGGGTCATACTCTTACTACTCTGCTGCACTGCTGCTCTCTCTTATTATGGCAACTTGAACTTTGGCAAGGCAAAACTATTATACTGACTGACAAGTTGACAGCTGACAAGGGGTAAGTGAAGGGGGAATGGGGATGGGATTATTACAACAAAAGCAAGTTCTTCAGCCTTCGCTTCTAACTTCTGCTGTAAGTGAAGGAAATTGAACAGCAGCACCGGCAACAGCCATTGCCTGACACTGTAGAGTAGACTGGAGTAGTGAGCACATAGGTCTCTCCAGTCTCAATGCCCAGTAGTTAAGTTGTTTAGTCTGTCCTCTGAGGCTCTGAGCAAGGTTGGGGTTGGGTAGGGGAGGATGGCATGTGAATAGGATGATGGGGATGAGAAGAACTGGGAACAGAAAGAAAAAGAATTTGCAAGCAACAATAGCAACAACAACAAGTCTGATGTCTGACTGCCATGCCATGTGTGCTGCCCATGAGTTGTGACTGCCTGGTGCCTGGTTGTGTGGGTCGATGGATTTTAAATGTTATATATTAATAATATTACACTCAGCTTACAAGTTACAGCACAGCACAGCAGGTTCAGGTTGCATTGCAGACTTCTAGGCGCAGAGATGTGGTAATTGAGTGATGAGACGAGTCCTACGTGCACTACTGAATCTGATGCTAAAATGTAAATAAACAAAGTAACGTACTCACTCAATCACACATCTCACATCACACATCTTGCATGCTGCAACCTGAGGCTGTGTAGCCTATAAAGAGAGAGGGGTGGGCTGGCAAGTTGGGACAGACGAACACAGAAGAAGAAGTAACAGAATTTGCAGAAGAATAGAGAACCCTGGGTTGCCTTAGCATTTGATTGACATTGAGCAAGCACCAGTGACAGTCCAGCAGCACCAGCATTGAAATTTGAAGAAGATTTTTTGATTTGAAGCAGGAGCGTGGGCTGGTGCAGCTGATAACAGTTTACTGACTACAGCAGAGAGAATCAGAGAAGAAAAGAAATAGTGTTTTTTTTTTTTATTTAAAATGTGTTTTTTTTGTTTGTTTGTTCATTGCTTGACTTGCAATTGTTCTGCCATGACAGCATACTACTTGGCACTTTTGCTGTGCTACTGCTACTGACTCTGACTTGGTTCAGTAATTGGTGGTTGTTGACTTGGGGAAAGTTGTTGATGGCAAACTTGGCAGTGCCAGCAGGCAGGCAGTGGCACTTGGCTTGCAAGTTGCTTCAGTTGCTTGCCTTGCATGCAAAAGTGCAGGGCACTGACTTTCTCTCTGGGCAAACCAAACAGTCTAACGGACTTGGAGCTGTGCAGTGGTGAGGGGTAAATTAATTATCCTGATAGTCCTGACCGACCCGGTCCAAGTCAGAAACATAGAGTCTGTCATCATCATTCATCTTTCTTTCTTCATCTCATCTCGATCAAGTCATTATGAAAAAAATAATTTCTTCTGCTGCAGCTGCTGCTTCTTTCCCCAACTCCTCCTGCACCTCCAGCAGCAGCAGATAAATAGAAAAAAGATAAGAAAGGAAATGTTGTTGTTGTATGCATGTTTTATTCATACTTAAGTAGTTTTCAGTCACAATAACTAACTCAGTGAAGTTAGTAGTCTGTCTGATGATATATTTTATACCTGTCAGAATTCAGGAGCTGAGATTGAAGGTTGAATGTATGTATCTTCTGAGAACTAGCTGTTCTTGTGTTGGATAGACAGTGCAAACTAAGTAAAGTAGAGGTGATGATGACACAGATGGAGAGTGGGAGCTTGAAGTAGGGAGGAATACAGCTGGAGAGACCTTTCAGTGCAAGAAATCTGGACAAAGCCAGAAAAAATGAGAGGACAAAGAAGGCCCCAAAATAGGGACAGAATGTCAATATTGCTCCTATAAACTTAGAAAGTTAGTAGAATAACAAGATTTGCATTATTATATGTATTTCCTGAAGGATATAAAGTCTGAAACTCCAATGTTTGTCATTGTTTAGTATTATTTTGTGACTTTCAGTCTTCAGTGATTCTGCCAGAAAACCACAAATTTTATGAGGAACAGTCAGACCAAAAATGTGAGTAAAAAATCTGGACATTCTGCAAAAATCTGTATAGTCGAGAGGTATAATGAAGGCATCAGGATGGGAGTAGGGACTGGGGGGATGGATGGATATGTGGTTGGAGATGCTGCTATTTTTATTTCATTTTAAGTCTGTGTGTGTGAGCTAGCCTATGACTGGGATAACTTTATATTTACTTAGTTAGTTAACAGGTAAAATTTTAATTTGTCATTTTGTATTTATTTAAGTTTTATTTTATACAAGTTAATCTTATTCTTATTTCATTTTGATTTAAATTTTTCACAACCACCACTTGTTAGAATTTGTTTGTTTTATAAGTGTGTGCAGTAGTAGTAACTAAGTAAGTAAACTAGTTAGTTAGTAGTACAAGACAGTAAATTTTATTTTTATATAAAGAGAACTTTATTTTAGGTTTTAGTTTTATACAAGTTCAAATGTCATTGTTCAGTGTTATTTTTCTAAATGAATATTGTATTTTAGTTTTGCAAATTTGCACAAGTTCAAATATTAATATAAATAAAACACCATTGTTGTTCTTATTTTGTGTTTCATCATATTTTGGTTGTCTGTTCTTCAGTTTGCATTTAAAAGTTGGTATCCCACAATTCCATTTGGTGTGGGTGGGGCTACATAATTATGTATGTAAACTTTATGTTAATCAGCATACAGATTTATACCTATTTTTCATGGGCTTTGTCTAAATTTTGAATTTTCCAGGTTGGGAGGTATGATCCAATCCTGTACCTTGGCTAACAAAGAAAACTAAGAAATTAACACTACAGAGTGACAAAGCCTGGAAAGTGTATCTCAAAAATAAACATAAAGTACATTTTGACTTTTTAAGCAACTAAGGAATAGGATAAAATACCAAATAAAACATGACAAGCCAACATTTTATAATACACTCCAAAATAAACATCAAAACAACCCAAAACTTTTTGGGACATCCATAAGCAAATACAGGCCAAATTACCATCTCATATAAAGACTATATTGTCCCTCACAAATAATAATACTTTCACTACCTTCTGAGTACCAGCAGCCTCTGCTAAATATCCTCAGCTATTTGACTTCAGCCCAATACCTACCATGACCATTAAAAAAATACCACATAAGCTAAAACAAACCACCCTAGCTGCTGACTATGACCCCTCAGAATACTTAAAATGGCTGTAGATGCAATTGCTTTTCCATCCTCTGTATTGATGATAGGTCTATATCTAAAAAATATGTTCCTTCCATCTGGAGAAAATCCTTTTTTATGCCTTTACACAAAGGTGGCACATCTACAGAGTTTAATAACTACAGGCCCAGTACTTAAAAATGTATTCATGCTCAGCTTCTACATCACCTAAATTCAACTAATCTGCTCTCAGAAACACAGCCTAGTTTTAGACCTTACCACAGCAAACCACCGCCATCCTTCACCGTTACTATAAACAAGCATAGGAACAATGGTAACCTAATCTGAACTATCTTCCTAGACTTATCCAAAGCTTTTGACATTGTATTACACCAACATTTACTCACTGAATTATCTTCTATAGATCTCTCTCAATCCTCTCTTAAATGGTTTCTTAGTAATCAGTCTGGAAGACAACAAGCAGTCAAATGGCAACAGGACCTCTCTTCCATTTACCATAGGTGTCCATCAGGGCTTTATACTAGGACCTTCTGCAGGTCTAATAATATCAATAACTACAAGAAATCACTCATATTTCTTGCTGAAAAATTCAGACCTACTCTATAATCCTAATAAAACAAGACTGATTGTCTTCGCCCTAAAATATTATCTCCATCAAAAACATCTTTCTTGGTTACATCTGAAAATAATACTAAAATTGAGGTAGCACTATATTTTGAATTACTGGACATTGTAATAGTTGACGGTCTTAAATTTGATCAACATATTCTTCAAACGATTAAAAGACACACCAGAAACTCGACTCCCTTTATATGGCAAAACACTACCTTACAGGCCCAGCAAGAAAAACCTAGTGTCATCCTATTTGCTTCCAACTCTCTTATATGCCTCATTTACAAACCTAAACTCTACAGTAAAATCCAAACTAGCCTCCAGTAACAACAAAGTAGCTACATTTGCTACCAGCACTGCAGGTTGAACTCACCACTGCCATGCTTTAGAACAGCTAAACTGGTTAGAGCTTTACAACTACATAACCTACACTCAGCTAGTTATGGCATATAAATTAATATATTATGCTGAACCATGCCCTGCATTAAAAAACATGTTATTGCCCTACACCCCCAACAAGAGATCTCCACTTTGGTGATAAATTTGTACTAAGTACTACTAAATCAAGTAATTCATTGGGGACTCACTATACTCCTGTTACATCTCCAAACTCTGGAACATCATCTGTACACAAGTCAAAATGACTAACAAACTCCCAGAGCTATAAAATCCAACTGAAACAATATCTTACAGAACTGTGATGCTCATCTTCATTTTTTACCTTCCTGTACTTGAATTATTGCACCCCCAAAAACTTTCACTCCTGCACTTGAATCGGTACATCCCTTTTTCACCTCCTCTTAAATAACACTTCTCATCTTTCTCTTTTTCTAACTGCCCCCTTCCACTGCTTTACCCATCTCATGCATCCTCTATATATCTAAGTTTTAAACCTTCTAGCTATAACAATTTGGAACAGGCAGCCTAACTAGAACCAAAAATCTTAAATCATTCCTGAGCGTTCTCAAATTGTGTCTCTTTCTGGTCAATCCTTGCCTCAGTGATGAGGAACAAGTGGGAAAATTGATTGGAAAAGACAAAGACAGCAACATGAAAAAGGCAAAAAACTAAATGTGAAAGAAAAACTTGCATTGCTCACTTTGGACAAAGAAGGATTTTATCAAAATATCACATAGATGACACACCCCTCAAGACTTACACTGTTATTAGAGATTTAAGCACCTTTATAGATGGCTCTTACTCTTTGATTTGACCATCATGTTGCCACTGAAGTTAGAAAATCCTTCTATCTAGCCAAGTTAATAACTGACAGCATCATATTTAGATCAAAGGAAGTCTTGCTCCCACTTTATTCAGCTTGTATCCACCTCATCATTGAATATAATACTGGCTTTGGTGTGTGTCTATTAAAATATGCTACTCAATTTGGGACACCCCAGAGATTCTAAACAAGAAAAGTAATGAGCCTCAAAGAACAACACACAGGAAGCCAGTGCCAAGCCAACGTTTATTGCGATCTGGTCAAATGGATCACAAATTCATTGTGCTGTTAACTATTATTTATACAAACTTTTTTAGTTAATCAGCACCAATTAATCAATTAACATTTTAAAGTGCTCTACCATTATTTAATGTCTTTACAAAAATTCTGAATATTAAAAACAAAATATTAACAATCTCAATTTCACTATTATTATTACTGCATTACTATGTTTCATATATAATCAGTCTTTATTTAAACATCATTATAAAATAATGAAAGAGAATACTTCCAAAAAATTTTTTCAAATAATAAAGAGAAGTAGTAAAGAGAAAACTCAATGTAAACTAAGAAATAGATAGGATAATGGCAACTTCTATATATTATCAGTATATGTATAGACAACTATTTAATTTCTATTATGCTAACTTCTAAAAGTGACATATATGTATATTAATTTTTATATTTTAATATATGTAATGAAAAATAATGTCATGAACTGATATTTGATAGTTAACTTTAAATACATTCCAACAATAACAGTTCCTATACCCCAAGATAGCTCATGTGTGGTTAACTAAATAGTATGTATTATACCAAAACAAGAATAAGTATTTAGTATAATTCTAAATATTTTATATACAAAGATGTTATATACTTAGTTCTAAGTTAAGTCCATGTGGTTTCAACGTCTTGAATTTAAGAATCATCCTAGTCTCCAATTCAAGTAGTTTTAGGACAATTGATCCCCCATTTACATAACTGAAAGGTTGGCCCAATACACAAAAAATTAAACTACTAGCATCACCTTTATGTTTTTCCAAAAAGTGTTTAGCCACTGGACTATAGTCATTTTTATTCCTAATATCTTTTAAGTGTTCCAAAATTCGAACTCGAACCATTCTTTTGGTCTGACCTATGTACCATGAATTGGAACACGAACATCCCAACAGGTATACCACTCCTGTGGATTTGCAATTGAAAAAGTGTCTAGCTACAAAAGGTATATCATTGATGTTAGTTACATTTAGGACCCTGCTGCATACACTACACTGTCCACAAGAGAAAGTACCTACAATATTCTTATTAATACCCACATTAAATTTCTCACTAAAATTATAGTTTAGTAGCTCCTTTAAATTTTTTCCCCTTTTATATGAAAACATTAACTGTTTGGGAAAAATGTTACCAATACTTTCATCTTCACAAATAAGATACCAATATTTCCTTATGATGTTACTTACTTCTGTGGATATGGGAGAATATTTCGTGACAAAAAATAATTTAGACTCACTGGTTTTTGAACTATCTATGTTTCTAACCCTAGATGTAGTCTTACTTGTGATTTTCCTAGTATGTGAACTACGTCTCTCCTGTCTCAAATGGACTCTATCTTCATAACCGGAGTGGTCTGTAATTCCAAGAATTTTATTTTTACAACTTAACAAATGGTCTTTGCTATAGCCTCTCTCAAGTAGTCTGGATTCGACCTTATTTAATTCCAAATGTCTCTCATCCCTATTACTTGTATGGTTAAAAATCCTTTGAAATTCACCAAAAGGAAGAGACCAAATCAGAAGTTCCGGATGCATACTTTCTGCATGTAGAAACATATTCACTGAGGTCTCTTTCCTATAGGGTCTATATCCTATGTAGTCATCATTGTGGAAGAGAGTTAAATCAAGAAAATTGATCTTAACTCTATCCATTTCATAAGAAAATTTTAGACCATGACCATTATTGTTCAAAACATCAAAAAATTCAAGAAATTCAGACATTTCACCACTACATATTAATATAAGATCATCAATGAACCGTTTGTAAAATACTACATTATTTTGATAGAAAGAAGTAGAGTAGATGTATAACTTTTCAAAATAGTCCATATATAGTACGGCATATGAGGGTGCGAAAGCAGCCCCCATTGCCGTACCTTTGATCTGAAGAAAAAAGTCCTTATTGAAACAAAAATAGTTATGGGAAAGACAAAATTCTAACAGTAATATCAAAAAGGAGGTTCTAGGGCCATCCCCCAACATTAATTGAACAGCTTCAAGTCCCCACCTTCTCTTAATGTTAGTATATAGTGCCTTCACATCTATAGTTACCCAATAATAACTATTTTCCCATTTAATCCCACTGATTTTATCTATTAGATCTTGAGTGTTAGAAATATGAGCTGAAATTCTAGACAAATAATTTTTAAGATGGAAGTCCAAGAAAATGTTAACTCTACTCAAAAAGGATTCTTTGCCTGAAACTATAGGTCTCCCTGGTGGCTTTTCTAAACTTTTGTGCACTTTTGGTAATGCATAGAAGGTCGGTGTTAAAGGTTTTTTAACATATAATTTTCCCACATCATGTTGATTGAGAAAACCAAGACGCTCCCCTCTTTCCAACAAATTTAGCAATTCACTATTATATTCAACAATTGGATCATTCCTTAAGTAAATGTACTCATCCTGATTTTTTAACAAATCAAAAATCATTTCACAGTAGTCATTTTTATTCAGTATGACCCAGTTGCCACCTTTGTCTGCACTTTTAAAAATGAAATCTGTTTTAATTTTTTTCAAATATTTGAGGGCCATCCATTCTTCTTTGTTTAAATTATAGTATTTAGTCATATTGTTTAGACTTTCCATGAGTACTGAAATCTCCTTAAATACAACTCTAAAAAAAGTGGAAATTGCTGGCACTTTAATGTTGGGTGTGAATGTACTTTCAGATGCTATAGGTGGAACAGTGAGTTTACCATAGCCTGTAACAAACATGTCACCATCAACAACATTATCAAAGACATCTTCACCAATTAACTCAAAGGATGCATTTTCATAGTCATAGATTGATAGATTTAATAATTCATTCTCAACATTTTCAGTAATGGTGTCAGAACTATTAGTATCATACATCCCATCATTTTCTTCAGTACTTTTATCATTCTCATTGTAAAAGAAAACTTTCAAATATAATTTCCGAATGAATTTTTTAAGGTCAAAATAAATATCACTCAAAGAGGAAAAAAACGTAGGTACAAATTTACTCCCCTTCAGTAATATTGAATTCATGGCTTGGTCAATAACCAAGCTAGATAAGTTAACCACACACAAACCATCATCAAGTAAACAATTAGCATTTAAAGAACTTACTGGCTCATTCCTTAAACCGATTTCTTCCCTTTCTTCCATTTCTACCTCGACCAGATTTATTGGTCTGAAAGGAAGAATCAGCAGCACTAACATTAGAGGACGAGCCACTATCATTAACAAATTCATTTTGTCCATTAATAGAAGTTGAGAAAGTCACATTTTTAGTACGATTCTTTTCCCGTTCCCCTGAAGACGCTGAAACACTGCGTTGTGTCCGTTTGTTTCGCGGGCTTTTCCGAACTTTGGATCTGCTCCGTGAAGTGTCGCGTTGCCATGAGAAAAGTATTCCATTCTCATAATCTTTTATATCACGTAACAGTTTATCTCTCTTGCGTGATAGAATCTCCGTTTCCAGTTTGTTGATTCTATCCGTGATTTTTGCAAACTGCATTTTGAAACAGGACTCCCCCACCACCTCATCCTGTAAATGCAGAATTTCTTTTTTGAGCTTCTCATGCGCTCTCTGGTTTCGCTTTATTAGTATGCGAAGCCACTTGTTAGTGCATTCTAAAGAAGCCGTCTTCCATTCATTCAGCAGATCCTGCTCTTCATCCGTGAACTCAGCGGCAGGCAGTTTTTCAATACGTAGACCTCTTGGAGTTAGATTTAGATCTACATATTTTTCCAAAAGGCAGGTATCAAGGAACAGGGCTATTTCTTTGTTCATTAGCCTCTCTAATGAACAAAAACGATCATCCGACTGCTTGTTAGTGCCCATGTTCCAAACGTCAGAATTGGGGCTACAAAATTTTCTCTCTCTCTCATTTATTATTTCTGCAAAGCAGGAAGCCCCCACTAAATTGGTAGCTCCACTCGGCAGCATAATAGCTGGCAAAGCAATAACTGGCCAGAATAAGCAAAGTCAAAATCACAAACCACAAACACTGTAGCAGATCAAATTCCACAACGAACAACACACAGGAAGCCAGTGCCAAGCCAACGTTTATTGCGATCTGGTACCTCGGCTTTTCGCCTTCAAATGGATCACAAATTCATTGTGCTGTTAACTATTATTTATACAAACTTTTTTAGTTAATCAGCACCAATTAATCAATTAACATTTTAAAGTGCTCTACCATTATTTAATGTCTTTACAAAAATTCTGAATATTAAAAACAAAATATTAACAATCTCAATTTCACTATTATTATTACTGCATTACTATGTTTCATATATAATCAGTCTTTATTTAAACATCATTATAAAATAATGAAAGAGAATACTTCCAAAAAATTTTTTCAAAAAATAAAGAGAAGTAGTAAAGAGAAAACTCAATGTAAACTAAGAAATAGATAGGATAATGGCAACTTCTATATATTATCAGTATATGTATAGACAACTATTAATTTCTATTATGCTAACTTCTAAAAGTGACATATATGTATATTAATTTTTATATTTTAATATATGTATTGAAAAATAATGTCATGAACTGATATTTGATAATTAACTTTAAATACACTCCAACAATAACAGCTCCTATACCCCAAGATAGCTCATGTGTGGTTAACTAAATAGTATGTATTATACCAAAACAAGAATATGTATTTAGTATAATTCTAAATATTTTATATACAAAGATGTTACATACTTAGTTCTAAGTTAAGTCCATGTGGTTTCAATGTCTTGAATTTAAGAATCATCCTAGTCTCCAATTCAAGTAATTTTTGGACAATTGATCCCCCATTTACATAACTGAAAGGTTGGCCCAATACACAAAAAATTAAACTACTAGCATCACCTTTATGTTTTTCCAAAAAGTGTTTAGCCACTGGACTATAGTCATTTTTATTCCTAATATCTTTTAAGTGTTCCAAAATTCGAACTCGAACCATTCTTTTGGTCTGACCTATGTACCATGAATTGGAACACGAACATCCCAACAGGTATACCACTCCTGTGGATTTGCAATTGAAAAAGTGTCTAGCTACAAAAGGTCTCAGAGCCTCAAAGCCCTTACCTTTACAGACTGTCTAGCTACGCTCACCCTGTATTCTGTCTCCTGTATGCTCCTTTCTGGTTGACATTTAGACTTTTGTTCATTGAAAGCTCTGTTATTCTTTACCCTATTACATTTTCACAGAACAAACAGCCCTTCTCACATCCATACAAAGATTCTAATCTTTATCGCAAATTAAAAGGCCATGCTGACACAGTCATTTTCCCATTATCTATCTCGTTCTTATGGTTTGCCAGCTCGATGCCCAACCTTCAATGAAGGCACACCCATTCATGCATGCGCCTACCTGCAAGTCTTTAATGTCACTCGACTGTGGGTAGGACATGCAGACTCCACACAGAAGGCACTCCAGCCGATAATCAAATGGGAGAACCTCTTGCTGTGAGGCGACAAGGCTAACAGCTGCATCACTGTGTATAGCTGCCTCTGCATATTTAATAAAGTAGTAACCTTGCTGTCTTCAGGATTTATCTAGATGACTGGATGGGCAGAAGGTATACTTGATACTGTTTGGCTAACTAATAATGGGCAAAGACCAACAGGCACTTACCCTGCAAAACTTTGAACCTATAACATATACTTACTAGAGTGTAAAGAAAGCAAAGAAATATATTTAAATATGGTGGTAACCTCCTTTCATCACCAGCCATTAATAAAGATGCATTACAACAACAACAGAGCAAGTATATGGAGAACAGGTTTTAGGTGTGCTTAGTTATACACATCACAGAGTTGTGTACTTTTAGTCTTTAGCTGTAGTAAGTAGTAGTCCACTGTGTGTAGAAGCTTCAGCTGTGTGGCTGGACAGCCTTGTCTCAACCATACAGCTAAGGGCAAATGTGGTTGTCAATCAGAAATTACACAAAATGAAAGCAGAATTGCCTTTTTTGCTACAGAATGAGAGCTACTTTGTTTAAATGGCTCAATAATGTTTTTTTTTTCTTTTTCATCATTTACTATATAGCTGTATTACACCAGGGTGACTGGTTGTTGGCCAAATCAGTTTTACTGAGAGTGACATATAAAACTATTAATACATTTATTTTCTAACAGAAGCTTCTTCTGGACTTGCAGGGACCAAACAAATTTAAGGTAGCATGCGATCATTTTCATGAGGAGTCTTGCAAAAAGTATCATGAATATCATACATGAAATGCCATGAGACTCAGAATCCTGAGGAATGCCTTTGTTGAAATAGATGTTTGAGTAGGACACCTAAAGAACAGATCTAAATACAGATCTATTTTTCCAATAGGAATAAAAGCTCTGAACTTAGGAGTCCAGGAGACAAGCCAGGAGAACAATCCTGAGAGAAGGAGTCAGACAAGACGTCTGCATTTATGTTCTCTTGGAATCCCAGTCCATTACACAAGACAGAGATTCCTGACACTTTGAAAAACACTTTGCAAATATAAGCAAGTCATGTAAATAAAGAGAAATGTGAATGTTTTGCAGTCTGCAGTAAGCTATCACAGGGCCTAGACACTTTGTGAAACTCTTGGAGCAGTAGTTAGACATTGGGGTAATGCACAGAACTGATAATTAGATCCACATACAGAAAACACTAATAAATGTATGAAATCTGGATGTCTAGGTATGTGATAATATGCATCATTTAAATATATGGCCACAAGAAACTCAAATGGGGAATAAGCAGTAATAAATGTCAAAGTGCCATTTTGAAATTTGGCACTACTACAAAGAGGTTGAGAAAGGAAAGGAATGCTCCAGAACTGGTATCCAAAAATGTTCTTTCTTTCTTTGACACCAGAAACATCTTTGAATAAAATCCTTCTCTTATCTGGGTACACAGGCAGGTTTTATCACCCTCTGAGCCAGCAAATACTGCATGACGGAACAAAAAAAGAAAAGTTTGCTCTGGCAGGTTAGGACGAATCTGCTGTAAAGGTGGGAGATACTGTAACCTTGATGGATTAGTCTCAGAACCCATCATTCTGAAATAATCTAGTGTCAAAGAGAGAAATGGAGGTTCACATTTTTTGGAAGGATTATAGGACTGCCAGGGTGGGACGAGGGAGGAAAGTCCTCTATATTGTAATCCAGACTCATTAGACTCTCTTTTCCTCTGGGTGGTTCCTGCTTTCTTTTTGGAACCTCCCTGCATTGCTTCCCAGCAGCTGGCTGGGATTGTTTATTTTGCTTTTTAAAGAAAGGAGTAGAGGCAGCATTGAGTCCCTTGGCAAACTTGGAGAAGGAAGGCTGGTCCCTTGAATCAGCTTCTTTCTTTCAACACAATTCTTATTGACCTTTGCAAAAGACGGTCAAAACACTAGTTCTCTATCCAAGGGAGAATTCAAATTTAATTTTTTGGCATCCTCTGAGATGTTTTGAGAATGCAAAATCAGACTTCATCACAAGGAGAAACAGATGACAAAATATCTCTAATATTCTCAAAAGAGGCAAGCATAAACTTAAATGTGCTTGACAGTTGAAAATTCATAAAACACATATTGTAGAAGAATACACTTTTTCCCAAATCTACCTGAAGCCTTTCCATTCCTGTTAAAAGGAGAGGGATTGGTATTAACCAAATGATTAGCAGCTGCTAGATTCATTAGAGCAATAGCTGTTGGTGTGATCTGGGATGACTGGATAGAAACCTAGAAGACTGAGACACTTTATATAGTGTATTTGCATTTTGTGAAGGCAGCAGGCTGACTGTCAAAGAAATTACAGACTGTAACAAAAATCCACCAGATCAAACAGAACAGGATGAATAACAGAGTAGGTTCTGGAAATTCCAGTTATAACAAATCATAATACTTCCTGTGGGAAAGGGACACAACTGTTTTCTGACTGAAACAACCGATTCATTCTGGAAATAGTGTCATAGTAAGAGAATCCTTCAAAGGGACTGGCTAAAGCCACACTCTCCTAAGAATCTGATTCAGAATTCTGTGGAGACAAAACCGTTCAGTTCACAATCATTTTGAGCTCCAAATTATTTCTTGAATCTACAGAAAGTGAGGAATCCTTTTTTTTTTTACCAGAAACAGTCATACAGGAATGATGAAGAGTCTGCACTAAACCTGACTAAATTCAATAAATTGCTCCTGTCCAGAGTAACTGAAACAGGTGAAGACATACGTTAAGTTTTTGTGTCTTCCTGACAGGAATTTCTGAACAAAAAAAACAGATGCACTTTTGTCAGCAAAAACCTCAGGAGGGATGGACACAGTTTTCTTGCTAGACCGAGGTGTTCTCTGACCCTTCTCCCTGGACCACCATGAGTGGGTCTCCCTTGCTTACTAAGGGTATTCCAGCAGCCACAGAGGACATGTCTAACCCTCTGTCCATGATAAAGGTGGGGACTACATCAGCAGGCACAGGGAAAAAGATGAATTGCCTGAGGGACCAGTTTTGGCTACAGCAGAGTCATTCACCTGCAGCTGGGGTACTTTAGCAACCTGCTGTACTGACAAAGGCTGTTTGCCATTCTTTTTCTTTTTGTGGAACTGGTACACATACAAATATTTACATGCATACAAATATTTCAAGCATGGGCATTAATCCTCTTCTAGCTTGCCAATTTACCAAAACACTTATTCCCATAATAAGTATCCAGGCTGTTTTTAAAAATATCTAAAGAAGTTTTTGCTTTAATGTAATTTGGTAGTCTGTTCCATGCATCAGCTACTCTGTCAGAGAACCAATTAGTACACTTCTCATTCCTATAAAAGACTAACAGCAATAGTCAGGGGTAGGGGAAGACTAACAGCAATAGTCAGGGGTAGGGGATGACTATCAGCAATAGTCAGGGGTAGGGGACGACTATCAGCAATACACAGGGGTAGGGGAAGACTAACAGCAACAGTCAGGGGTAGGGGAAGACTAGCAACAATAGTCAGGGGTAGGAGAGGACTAACAACAATAGTCAGGGGTAGGGGACGACTAACAGCAATAGGCAGGGGTAGAAGAAGACTAACAGCAACATTCAGGGGTAGGGGACGAATAACAGCAATAGTCAGGGGTAGAGGACAGCTAACAGCAATAGGCAGGGGTAGGGGAAGACTAACAGCAACAGTCAGGGGTAGGGGAAGACTAACAGCAATAGTCAGGGGTAGGGGAAGACTAACAGCAATAAGCAGGGGTATGGGAAGACTAACAGCAATAGGCAGGGTTAGAGGAAGACTAACAGCAATAGTGAGGGTAGGGGAAGACTAACAGCAATAGGCAGGGTTAGAGGAAGACTAACAGCAATAGTGAGGGTAGGGGAAGACTAACAGCAATAGGCAGGGTTAGAGGAAGACTAACAGCAATAGTGAGGGTAGGGGAAGACTAACAGCAATAGTCAGGGGTAGGGGAAGACAGCAATAGTCAGGGGTAGGGGAAGACAAACAGCAATAGGTAGCGGTAGTGGAAGACTAACATCAATAGTCAGGGGTAGAGGAAGACTAACAGCAATAGGCAGGGGTAGGGGAAGACTAACAACAATAGTCAGGGGTAGGGGAAGACTAACAGCAATTGTCAGGGGTAGGGGAAGACTAACAGCAACAGTCAGTGGTAGGGGAAGACTAACAGCAATAGGCAGGGGTAGGGGAAGACTAACAGCAATAGTCAGGGGTAGGGGAAGACAGCAATAGTCAGGGGTAGGGGAAGACTAACAGCAATAGGCAGGGGTAGGGGAAGACTAACAGAAATAGTCAGAGGTAGGGGAAGACTAACAGCAATAGTCAGGAGTTGGGGAAGACTAACAGCAATAGTCAGGGGTAGGGGAAGACTAACAGCAATAGTCAGATGTAGGGGAAGACTAACAGCAATAGGTAGGGTAGGGGAAGACTAACCACAATATTCATGGGTAGGGGAAGACTAACAGCAACAGTCAGAGTAGAGGAAGACTAACAGCAACAGTCAGGAGTAGGGGAAGACTAACAGCAATAGTCAGGGGTAGGGGAAGACTAACAGCAATAGTTAGGGGTAGGGGAAGACTAACAGCAACAGTCAGGGGTAGGGGAAGACTAACAGCAATAGTCAGTAAAAGAGGTAAATTGCAGAAAAGTACAGCGTTAGCCTATCATTGGTCATTGAAGGTCCATAGAGGAGCACTCTTTTCAGCAGCAGGAAAGCACTACAGCACTTTGCTCAGTTCAGTTTGAGTTGACTAAGGGTTTGGGTGTGTGGAAGGTGTCCTGCTGCTTTGGAAGATGACCTGCTGTTACATCTATATCAGGATATAATCAATAAAGCTTAGGCTACTGCAGCAGTGATCATTCAAAAATCTACTATTATGGTTAGCTTACTTACACAACTGTAATTTACTGCTGTGTAATTGCTCACTGGTGGATAACTCTGAATCCCATGAAAGCATTGTCTCCTCACTTTGCTGTTTAATATAATAGCTTGCCGTAACATGAAAGTAGCCGAATCAGGAAGCAGAAATGTTTCTGTAAAAATAACCTTTGTCATCTTCTGATTATAAAACAGCACCGACATTACTCAAAAAGTTATTGTTTCTGATCTTTTCTCGATCACTGATGCCACCCACAGTACTAACACGATCATATGTGACAGTCACAGATCTAAACCTATATATTACCTTTTAAATATCTTTTAATACTATGGAATTCATTCAAATGTATTTGAAAAATAAAAACAAAATTTGAGATAAAAATATATTTTAATTTGCAACCTCTCATTCATGTTCTTCTTATGTTATGCTGTCAATGCTGGGGACCATATTTTTCAAATTATGAATTAAAAAATTTCTATGACTAATGCCATCTGTGATTTAACATTGTGTTTTATATTTTGTGGTACTGAAGCAAGTGGAGATTGGTAATTTGTTTTCTATATACTATTAGTATCATCCTGAGAATAGTTTACATTTGGGCTTAGTATACTTAAATTTTGTGAATTCCACAGACCCGGTCTTCTTTCCAAAGTGCTCAATATCTCTTTCCTTTTTTGCATGGAAGTAAAGATGTTTCCACTTACTGCTTTTTGTACTCTCATGTCAAAACCTAAATCCTAAAGTTGTTTTTGATTTGATCGCTATACAAAGCTTTGGAGTCCTTCCTTGTACCCTACACATAATCCCTTAACATGAGACTATGTGCTGGTATAAGTAGAATGCATGGGCAGGAAAAACCTCAGAACTTTATTGCCATTTGGTACACTAAAGCAGGCTTCTAATTAGTTCAGCATTGTGGGTTCATCAGTTTGCTTCAGCTACAAAACTGGGCAGGTAAGTAAAGTATCCCTGTTGGTGACCTTTCCTTTTTCTGAACAAAAACATATTCAAATCTGCTTATGTCTGTTAGAAAGGTTAAATGTTTCTGTGGTAGAAACATTCCCCTTAAAGGACAACCATTCCTTTAGTGCATATTGCATAGGGGATCTACATGATACTAGGTCCTGTCATATTTGCCTTTCATTTGCTCCCAAAACCTTAAGAAGGAAAACAATCTTTAAAATTATCTCTAGAGAATAAACACCTGAAACAGGCAACATTTGAGACCAAGGCAGCTGGATCTCTTTTTTGGCAGACTTCCCCTTCAGGAAAAAGAAAAAGTTGTTGAAAGAGGCACCCAAGGAATACTGGACTTAACTTTCTGCTCTCTGGTCTGGGTCTAGTGTCTCTGCTGAGGTGCTTTTACAACCCTTTGATTATCAGTCGACTTTTCCTGACCCCTCTAGCAAGTATCGTCAGGTGGCTGTCATGGCCCAGGATTTAAAGATGCCTGTGCAGACCATACATCAACTTCTACTAAGATGGGAGGAGCTAGGATCATAATCTCTCAAGATAAGGGAGGTATTCACCAGGTATTTTCAAGGGAGGATCTTTGGTGTCAGGCCCTCGGAATTCCCTCCTAAGACCTTAAGGCTAGATACTCTTTAAAAGATGACTGAAAAGACAAACATTTCGCACGTACTTTAGACCTTTAAAGGACAAAAGAAGACTGGTCTAATTTCTCCCAAGGCCTATATAAGGTAATCAGTCTCTTCAGAAAGAGATCCACAGTACACTCAAATGAAAAGGTTCTTTCAGAATTAGATATTGAGATCTTGGACTACACCTTCCTGTTATCCTACCCTACTCTTTCTGAGTCTGAATCAGATGATACTCTCTCTTCAGAGTTCCCATGAAAGGACTTCTTTTGGAGATACAATTTCAAAACTCAGGACATCTTTTAAATGGGAAGGTAGGGAAGTGTCAGAATTTCAGAAGAGATATGAATTAATAGATACAGATTCCCCTAAAATAGTAATCATTCCCCAGTTTTAGGGGTCTTGGACAATGTATTTGCTTCTTTCTCTGTTTCTCCTATTTCCCACCACTGCCCCTAAGAAACCCGACAGATTTTACCGGATGCCTGATGCACATAAATTCCTCTTTAGAAACACTGTTGCAGAGCTTGTTATTATTTCTATAATTGGGGACATGTCTTCTTAGGTCTTTTCTGATTGTAACTCTGTCTCAAATGACAAAGATAGATGTTCATTTGATAGACAAGGAGAGATCTAAATATCGTCCACTCTGGCTTTTAGGTCTATTGTCAGAATCACATCTCCATGTACCGTTTACCTATTTTTGTCAGCATACAAAAAAACTTAGTTTTCCTTCCTAACTCTGAAACTAAATCTTCCCAGTTAAAATGTTAAATTCTGCTTCACATGGCAATAAGCATACTACTGAGTGTGCTTGTGATGCAGTGGTTGCTGTGTCCAAGGCTGCTGCTGCTGCTACTGGTACTGTAATAAAGTAGAAATGCATTGATAAGATTATAGAATTGTCCTGATGTTGTGAAAGCTCACTTGCTTAATGCCCTTTTTGACAGACCTTTTGTTTGTCAGTTCTTCAGTAGAAGAATTAAGGATATTGGGAAAAGGCATACGTTGATGTAAAGATAAAAAATAAATAAATCATTTTGTCTCCTATTCCTAGATATCAAAGGAATTAGCCATCTTCTTCTGATCCTTTTTCTTGGAAAGTCCTTTAAAGCCCATCAAAGAAACCAGCTGAATAATACAGGAAGAAATGACAGGAAGATTTATAAAGGAAAGGAGTTTGGATCCCATGGGCACTCCTTTCAAAAGAAAGCCCAATGACTACCTATGTCTTTCCCACCCAGCATCCACCTCTTCACTTCAGTCATTTTTCCCAAATTGCAGGCAATCTCTCACATTGCCTTCATTTCTGGGAAAGGATAACTCAAAATGGCAGGGTTTTAAATGTAATCAAGATAATTGCAGTCTTTAGTGAGCATTTCTTCCATCTCAGTCAGGGGTCTGTCACCTACCACTAAATAAACAAACATACAAAATAAATAAATAAATAAATAAATAAATAAATAAATAAATAAATCTAGCTTCTCAAGTTCTGTCAGATTTGCCATCCAGGGTATAACAGATTCAGTGCCTCCATTCCAAAGGAGCAAAGATTTTTATTCTCAAATGTTCATACTAACATTGGAATTAAAAGATGCCTGCTTGCATATCCCAGTTCATAAAATGTACAAGTGTTTCCTAAGATTTTTTTTTTTGCCCTAGGATTAAACATTTAGTTTATGACTTTGTCTTTCGGCCTTTCCCTTGCTCCAAGAGGTTTCACAAACTGCTTGGTCCTAGTCATAGCCTTTTGCAGACTTCAGGCATCCATATTTCCATATTTTGATGATTAATTTATCTCACCTCCATCATCCCAAAACATCTTAGTTGTTATTTAGTTTGCCACCAATCTTTTCAGTAGTCTAGGGTTCAAGCTAAATCTGAAAAAAAATCATGTTTAAGTCCTTGTCACAAGTTAAGTGTTTCTAGGGTGCTTACCAGACAACCCCTTAACCATTGCATATCTCCCTCCAGACCAAATGTCATCAAGATCACTGTCTGAATTTGACCTATCAGAGCATGTCCACTGCAAGAGAGTTTCTCAAAATTCTAGGTTTGATGGCTTCCTTACTCCCTCATAATCATTCCATTTATCTGAATACACATGAGGAAAATCCAATGATATCTCAAATCATTTGGGATCCAGCATCTTCATTCCTTGTTTTACATGGTATCAGTGCTCAATTTCATAAAGAAGGAACACCGATTTTGGGCCAATCAGGCTTTCTAAATCAGGGCCTCCCATTTTCTCCTCACATTCTTGCTTAGTCAAACTTGGCAGACATTTCAGATTTTGCATGGGTGGCAGTATCCAAAGTCATCAAGGTTCAGAGCATGTAGGAGCATCATTTCAGTAACAAACATATAAATGCCAAGGAGAAGATGGTTCTAATAAAAGGTATCAAACCTTATGTCAACTGTTAATGACCCCATTTAGCGATAACAGACAACATCTTATTGAAGTGGTACAAAACAAACATGGAGAAACAAATTCATCCCCCCTGTGCATAATTGCTTGCCAAATGCCAATACAGAACAACCTTACACTGCAGGCCACATACATACAACAGCAGACTCTTTGAGCAGATCCAGGGCAGATCTTCATGATTGAATGCTACACCTAGAGGTATTACAGGACAGAGTGAGGAACTCCCCAAGTAGATTTCTTTGCCTCCTTTCTCAACAGACAACTAAATGAGTTCTCTTCTAGAACACCTTCCAGAAAGTCCTGGAAAACAGATTAATTTTCTTTTCCTTGGATGGGAATGTTCTTCTTTGCCCACCCCCTATACCAAAGTTTTTCTAAAGATCAATATGAACGTGTCAAAGATGCTTTTCATAACTTCCTTTTGTCCCAGACAACACTGGTTTTCCATTCTCATGAATATGGCCCAGGGTACATACCAAAAAATTCCTCACAGGGTGGATCATCTCATATAGGTCAAGAAATGCTTAGTGTACCCCAACATTCAAAATCTGTACCTAACCTGATTCCATTTAGACATCTTTTTTTCTCAAGATGTACAGCTAGAAAACCTGACTTTCAAAACATATTTAAAGAAAGCTTTTTGAAGAAACTAACTGTGCATGCTTTCAGAATGATGGCTAATGTATGGTACACCAGAACCAAAAACTTATTCAGTACTTGAGTGTAGTGTTCCTGACATGTGATGTCTGTAACTGCCTACACATGCATATATACTATATCATATATATTGCATCTAAAGTGTATATGTTATAATATGCCTGTTGTGTATAGTGTATCGATCTAATTTTGTCACAGTTGTCATAGGTTCTTAGGTGTGTAGTAAGCTAATGACCTTGAAGCCTTTACAAACCTAGCCCATAGGATTAACCTGGTATCATGCCACCTGACCTAAGTTCCCAGAGACTCTGTTAAGTAAAGCCACTAGAGTCATCCCTGGGGTGAATTTTCTATTTCCCATCCACTCAAGATTTCTCTTGAAGAGGGCAAGTGAGGTGCTCTGCTTGACATGCATGGGAAGTCTGTTCCATAGCATGGGCAGTCTCTGGGTTATGAACCTGTCCCTCCATCACATTCTTTTGATTGTGGTAATGAGGTTGAGGTCTCGGGAGCGTGTGGTGTGGAGGGATTGGGATTTCTTTAGATGTAGCATTTCTAACAGAACTGGGTCAGACATGACTCTGTAAGTCAAGCAGAGATTGCCTCTAAGTAGGCGATATGAGACAGAGAATAGCTGGAGTTTTTTGAGTCTGTTCATATAGGACAAGTGTTTAAGGCCTAGGATCCTCTTTGTGAGGTACTTTTGGAGCCTCTCCAGTTGTTGCAGGTGTCTAGTGAGGTACATGCCAAATGGAGCATCATACTCGATGATTGGCCTAATGAGGAAAGAATAGAGGGAGACAATGACCTCTTTCTTCCTGGATGCAAAACCATTAGTAATGAGATGTGGCACATAGAAGGACTTTCTGACCATAGTGACAATGTGGTGGTCAAAAGAGAGGTTGCTGTCAACCTATGTTCCCAGAACTATTTTAACGCCTTCTGTGTTCAGTGGACTACCATCAGTGTGGTAATTTGTGGGAATCGGGTTTTTCCCTAAGGGGATGACAACAGATTTTTTGGCATTGAGCTTAAGGCCATGATTCTGACACCAGCCGTTGGTCTTAGTGAGGCCTTTCTGTAGGATGTCAACATCACTTGGGGAGTTAATAGTAGCTCCCAACCTGCATTCGTCTGCGAACTTTGCCAGCCAGAGTCCCTTCGTGTTGGCCTGGACTTTCCCCCAGTTCCTCTAATCTTGAAATTTCTACAGAAAGCAATAAGGTTGAAAAGCAAAGTAATCCTCATTGCACCTTATTGGCCTCGACAAATATGGTTCCCCTTTCTTTGGCCTTATTTGATTCACCATTCTTGGATTCTGGATTCAGCTCCAGACCTTCTATCTCATCCAGAGCAATTAATCCATCTGAGCATTGTAAACCTCAAGCTGACAGCGTGGTTTCTCAAGTTCTCTTAATAGTCAGGCATCCTTCTCTCTCTACTGAGACGTCAGAGAATAAACAGTGATTTTGGATATTGGCTTCTGGGTGTTTTACTTTACTACTGTGTAGGTGGTTTCAACTGTGTGTTGTTGTGTTTACAATTCATGGCCAGTGATCTGAATTTCAATTTACCCTGGATTTTTGAGTCAAGTATGGATCATACTCAGCGATCATTGGACAGCTTTTTTCTCCAGTCTGGTGAATGTTGCAGTCATCCTGGTGCCACTTTTTCTGGGGATAGAGAATAGTCCCAAAAATATGGGACAAATGAGAAGAAGACCATAATAAACAATGCCCTAACCCATTTGGTACAGTTGGCAGAAGGTCTGCTGTATCCATGAGTTCAGAAAATAAGGTACTGTGTGATAAGCTTGTAAAAATTAATGTGGAAAGAAATGGCTGTGTTTTTTTAACCTACAAAGATTGCAAAAATATATTGAACTAGACATTATTCCTAGAGAGTTGAGGACATATAATGATCCATCTATGCCTTTTGACATTAATAATGATATGGACAAGCAGTTCCATAAGCGATGGATAATGGCAGCTCACAAGTGTACACCTGAATGGGTCTATATATTGATTGAAGAGACAGGGTTAAACAAAAGGAGCTATGTGAACAAATTGGGTCAACATGTTCTACTTTACTGTCTGGTTCAAATGCTGAGCTTTTCGACAAATTTCTCATGGATATTAATGGGAAATTAAAAACTTATGAGGAAGAAATTATGGAACATAAGAAAAATAAGCTTTTGAGAGATATTCGGGACTATGATAATGGTAGAGCCTTCGGAATGAAAACCAATCGAAGAAGAGCCAGAAGTCATGTGAGGTTTAATGAAGGAGGGGATAATGTCCAGCTGTGGTTAAACTCTTCGGCAGCTACTTTGGATGACGTATTCATCCATGGATGATGAAAACGAAAGAATAAATGAATTTCCTCCTTTTCCGAAAGATCAGTGTGGAGAGCAATTTCATCAGACTTTTTGAAATGGGCCAAATTACTTTGAGACAATACAAGGTACAAAAACATCAATGAGAGTTCTCCAGTGTACAACAGTGGAAACATCAACCACAACATCATAAGAGAGGTAAATGGTGAACTATTACCTTTATATAACAGTGACTCTTACATTATTAATTTATGTGGCTATAATATTAATGACTGTGAGCTAGCTGTCCTTAAATGTGGTTTAAAATTTGTACTCACTGTATTGCCATGACTACATAAGATGGAACTGTGATATATATCTATATATATATATATATATATATATATATATATATATATATATTGGTTAGAACATTACATTTAAAATATTTTTTCAAGGGTAATGTGATTAATAATGAAGATTATTGTAGAGAAGATGTTGATGCATATGTTACCTTTAATGATGAAAGCTTTTATTCTTGTCAATCAGAAGAAAATATTACTACGTATTGTATGTTTGATAAAAGTCATGTGGAATGTAAAAGGGTATTTATACTGCCCTTTTATCATGAAGATGTACAACAGTTTTATAGTTTGTTAAATTTCTCTATAGAGAGAGAACTGTTTGATTTTAATAAATGTAAGGGAAATACTACTTATAATTTGACCAAAAATTAATGGAAATCATTCTTATTGTTGAGTGAGAAAAGGGACATAACATTCAAACCTTCAGATAAAGGCAATAAGATAGTTGTCATGCACTATTCACACTATTTAAATATGTGTAAGGAGCATTTGAATGACATGACTATATATGAGAAGGTTGAGTTTTCTGTGTATTTGTCAGCGTTGGTGGAATATAATGAGTTACTAAATAGAGGTGTTAGACTAAGCTATCTCTCTTGTGAGGATGTGAAAAAGAGGTTTAATGTGGATGGATGTAAAATGGCACAATTTTATTGTTGCCAAAAATATAAAAAAACATTACACATCACCCAGGTCGTCCTATAGTTTCTGGAAAGGATTACTTTCTATAAAAAATGGGACAACTATTACATTTTCTACTTTTACGTAAAGTACAAGCATTGCGTGCATATATTAAGGATTTTTTTTGTTTTTTTTACATAAGGTTAAAGACATTCGATGGAATCATAACATGTACTGGATAACTTTAGATGCAAAATGTTTATACACGAGTATGCATCATTCCTTTGGGCTGGAAGCCGTTAGTTTTTTTTTCTAGGTGAGTGTCCAGCTACAGAGTATATTACAGATCTAATAAATTTTTGCTTGACAAAACATTTCTTTGAGTTTAATGGAACACTGTTTCATCAGAAACAAAAAATAGCGATGGGACAGCGTTTGCTCCATGGTATGCGAACTTAAGTATAGGTCTTTTTGAGATAGACTATATATAATTTTATATATATATATATATATATATATATATATATATATATATATATATATATGTATACACACACACACACACACACACACACACACACACACATATATATATATATATATATATATATATATATATATATATATATATTTTTTTTTTTTCTTTTTTTTTTTCTTTTCAGCAATATGTAAAAAAAATATAGGTTTATTGATGATCATATTTTTTCTATGTGATGGGGGGAGAATGAAGTTCAACTGTTTGTAAAAGATCTACAACAATATAGATTCCATTTAGAATTTGATAGATTTGCAGAAGAAAGTCTCTTTTCTGGATGTAATTGTAGATATCATTAATGGAAACAAGAATAGAACTCTAATACATAGAAAATGTGAAGGTGGAAATCAATATCTAAGAGCTCAAAGCTTTCATCCACCTCATACACTTGAGGCCCTACCATATGGGGAGTTTATACAGTTGTATAGATGTTGTAGTGAGGAGACAGATTTTTTGAAGGATTATCAAAAATGGTCCCTGTGTTTAAACTGAGCAGATATAATAATGAATTGTTGAATAAATGTTGGCAAAAATGTATTAATGACTATGTAAAGGGGGATTTTAAGGCAAGATCTGGTCATTGTTATAACCCTGGAATGTGCAGGGAGAATGATAAGGAGGACATCTATTTGGTTACTACTTATAGCTGCTTTAGTGATAAAGTAGTGAAGATTGTTAGATATTATTGGAGTTTTATAACTTCTTTGAGAGATTTTTCCTAATGGGTTACAGATGTGCCCAAAATTTCATATAAAATAAGAACAAAGTTAATTTTTTTTTTGCCGAAAGGGAAGTTTGTTATGACCCTATGACTATAGAATATGGTACGAAGCCTTGTGGAAAATGCAAGGCATGTAAATCTTTAGTTACAAGCTTTAATAAAGTAAATGATATAAATTTTAGGGTGAAGTAACAATATAAATGTAATACAAAAGGGATTATATATGCTTTGAAATGCCCATGTGACAATTTCCATGTGGGGGAAACTAAGCGGGCTTTTAATGTGAGATTAATGGAACACATTAGGGACACTGAAAAAAAAAAGGAAAGTTCAGTAGCAGAACATTTTAATAAAATGCATGGAGGTAAGTGCGGGTCTACAAGGTACTATATTAGAAAAAGTAGACAATGTTTCATGTGAAAATGTAAATGTAAAAATTAAGTTGTTGTTTAAAGAGTCCCTTTATATTTTAAAATTTTATACTTTAGTTCCAAAAGGAATGAATGTGGAATGTAATTGGCGGTTTTTTGATTTGATGTAATTGTTTAATTCATTAATTAATTGAGTCTTAATGGAGAGTATATAAGAGCAAGATATTTTAGATGCAGTTTACTCCTTGAAAGCATTTGTGTCGAGATGTCAGAGAATAAACAGTGATTTTAGATACTGGCTTCTGATCATTTTGCTTTACTATTGTGTAGGTGGTTTCAGAGGTGTGTTGTGTTTATCCTTCTCTCTCCTCTCTGGTACACCATATACTCTTAGTTTCTCATAAGCCAGCTATCCATAAACTCTATGCTAGTAAATGGAGGAGGTTTACTTTTTGGGCTTGTGACAACAATACTGAACTTTTTTCAGTGCCCATCAATAAAATCCTAGAATTTTTAACTTCACTTTTTAAAGCAGGTGCTTCCCAGTCTACTATAAGAATTCAATTAGCTGCTATTTCTAATTTCCATAATAGTTTAAAGAATCATCTTTGGCTTCTCATAAGTTTTACAAGGCTTTCTTAAAAGGCATACTCTTGCTAAATCCCCCTTAAAAAGATTCTACTTCTCCTTGGGATCTCAACTTAGTGATACAAGTTATTTTTCAGCTTCCTTTTGAACCATCAGCTGAATGTGATCTAAACGTTTTATCCTGGAAAACTATATTTTTAATGGCAATACCTTCTGCCAGAAGGATTTCAGAAATACAAGCCTTATGATGTGGACCCCCTTAACTGATTTTCCACAAAGATAAAGTTTCACTGAAAACCAATCCTTCCTTTTTGCCTAAGGTGGTGTCAGAGTCCAATATCAATCAGACTATTAATTTACCAGTATTGTTTCCCAATTTTTCTAACAAAAAAGAACACTGCTTACATTTATTAGAGGTCCATAGCCAAATTATGATTCTATCTACACAGAACAAAGAATTTAAGAAAATCCGGCCAACTATTTGTGTCATTTTCATCTACAAGACTTGGCCAACCAATGAGCAAAGTGATGCTAGCCAGATGGATTAAAGAATGTATTTCTTTTATCTATAATAAAAGGAAAATTAATTTGCCTAGGCCTTTAAAGGCACATTCTACAAGATTTGTAGTTACTTCAGCAGTTTTTTTTTCAATTTAGAGCTTCTATGGATGACATCTGTGCAGCAGCAGTAACTTGGCATTCTCCTCACACCTTTATTACTCACTACAAATTGGATATGATCTCCAGGGGAAGACCGTCATTTGGTTTTATGGTGCTCAGGAATATCCTTCCTTGAGTCTTCTCAAGGTCAATGGTAGCTGGGGCCTCTGTCCCATATGTCGGGGATAAAATGAAAATTGACAACATCAGATAAAGAAGTTATGCACTCACCATAACATACCATCTGTGTTGTCCACTTTCATTTATCCTCAACTCCCTTCCCACCTTCCCCATGCCCTTTACGTTTTTGGTGGAATTGATAATTGACACATATTACTTATTGGTTTTGTTATATGGTCCCAGGTATGGTGTCTATGAAGGCTTTTGTTTTTTTTTCATTCTGTCTGTCTTTCAGCAAACTCAATCTGAACCCATATGTTGAGGATAAAATGAAAATTGATAAGATCAGATCATAGGTTATGTCTCTTTTCAAAGTGTGAAATATTTGAAACTGCAAGATCTGAAGTAGGCAG
Organism: Protopterus annectens; assembly: GCF_019279795.1. NCBI lineage: Eukaryota > Metazoa > Chordata > Ceratodontiformes > Protopteridae > Protopterus > Protopterus annectens. Next base: position 593,649,770 of record NC_056746.1, read on the forward strand.
ACTTCATTCGTCTGCAACCTGTGGGGTATCGGATCCGATCTCGGATCTGAGCCGGCAATTCAAAAGCTTAGGCTCCGAGCTCCTAGCTCCTCCCTCTTACCCATAACCCCTTGCCAAGCCCTGACTGACCCCAGATTTCGTTTGCCGCTTTTCAAGAAGCAACGGAATTCTAGAGCTCCTGGCGTGGTTTGAGATAAGTTTAGTTTTTCTGACAGGAAAAGTTTTCAAATTCTCAATTTTTGTTATTAATATAGTTAGTGTTGTGTGTGGTTAAGGCTTTCCTCTCTCTTTAGTTAATTTTTCTCGGGTTTTCGTAGTTTGTTTGTGTGTGTGTGTATTTAGGCCTTAGGTGTAATGTCTGAAGCCCCTAAGGCTGTTTTTTCGAAATGTACCGAGTGTGGCCATAAGCTGTCCCCAGCAGATGGCCACACTCGGTCATCTTGGGGTTGAACACCTGTCTTCTGGTTGTACCATTTGTGCAGGGTTCAACCCCGGAGGTCGAAGTTGGTGCTGGCGGGTCTTTTACCCCCAGATACTGCTTCGGCCTCTGCCTCCAGTCAGCAACCTGTTGCTGTGAGTTCTCCCCTCCGGCTGGGACTCAACCTCCCTTAAAGTTGCCGGAGGAAGGATTCTTCTAGGGGGAGACAGAAGGAGAGGCACAGGGAGAAGCACCACAAGAGGAGAGCCGAAGCTTCTAGTTCGGCTCCTCCATCTAAGCGAGCCTCCCCTGTGCCTTCTAGCTTTCCTCCTCCTCGGCTCCACTCCCCTCGGTTCTCTCCTGGACCCGAGGAGGAGGAGGCTAGCCCTTCCAGGAGGTCACCGAGACGGTTCTCTAGGTCCGCTTCGGTAGCCTCCTCTAGATCGACCTTTTCAATGAGCGAAGCTGATATGGACCGGATGATGAGGAAATTCATCCAGGCCCAAATGCAAATGGGAGTGCTCCTAGCCCCCCCCCCAACCAGGAGGGGCTTCGACCCCTTTTTTCGTCCCCTTAGCTCCTTCTCCGACCCATATCACGGGTTCGGAGCTATCGGCGCCGTGCAGATTTGGATCCGGGGGTGGGTCGGATCCGATAGGTCGGAGCACCTCGGATCCGTCCCATCCCTTGAGTGCTTGCCGGACCCGACCTCTCGGAGCCGAGGGCCGAGCCTCGGATCCGAGGGAGCTGGTGTGTCTTCGGCTCCGTCCAGGTCGGAGCACACTGGTCTCTCGGATCCCTCCGACTCCGATCCGTACGTCGGATCCGAGTGGGGGTCGGCTCTCGGGGCTTAGAGAAGCTGGCTCCCCCTCGGCTTTCAACGTTATGGAAAGGGCACTGTCGAGGACATCGGACGCCCGGTCCCTGCCACGGCTCCATCCCGCACTCCTTTGCAGTTGGGCCAGGCCCCCACCAGCCGGTCCCAGGGACAGCCCGCCTCGATGTCCCAAGTGGTTCTCTTGGAACATCCATCTGCTGAAGAGTACTCCTCGGTCAGCCCCCCCGATGAAGTACCTCGGAAGCGTAAGTGCAAGAGGAGGCACATGGACTCCCCTGAGTCCGTCACTGAAGACACGGACTTGGATGAAGGGAAGGCTCCCTAGGTCACCCCTGAGGCGTCTCATTTGGAGACAACATGGAGATGTTAAGGATCAGGGGGTGGTCTGCCCCAAGGCTTCTTCGGACGAGTCTGTGTTCTTGGAGGCATTCGAGGCGGGCCCTTCTACCTCTTGGGTGTCCCCTCCTGCTGACCCCCTGATAGATCTTATATCCATCAGGGCGTGGAAGGATCCGGACACCATTGAGCCTATCCCTAAGCGCCCGGACCGCATTCTTTCTCCTCCATCAGACCGCACCCACTGGAGTAAGGGTCCCCCTGTAGATGCCATGATGATGGCTGCAGCCACGAAGAGGGAATTGGCCCAGGAGAGTCCCTCCGTCCATCCTCCGGGCAAGGAGTCCCGTTCGATGGATCGCATTGGGAAGCGAGTTTTTAGTTCAGCGACCTTCTCCTTGAGAGCGCTCAACTACATGGCACATGTCATTAGGATGCAGCGAGATCTGATTAAAGAATACGCTGCATCTCCCCCGGAGTCCATCTCGAGTGAGGATAAACAAGTTTACTCCACCCGAATGGCCACTCTCAGATCTGTATCCAATACATCTATGCAGCTGCTATCTCATGCTACTGAGGGAGCCGCTAGAGCCAGTGGAGCAGGCCTTGTCATGAGGCGACAGGCCTGGCTCCGCCATTGTGATTTTGCAGAGCCCTTCAAGGCGACCGAATGCCCCTTTCGATGGTTCTGCCTTGTTTGGCAAGACTGTTCGTGAGACTTTAGTCCAGAGCGAAAAGGACGGGAAGACGCTGTCTGCCGTCGGAGTCCGCTTCTCAGCTCCCCAGAGGTCCTTCTCTAAGAACCAAAAGGGACAGAAGAAGATGTGGTTCCGAGTGCAGCAGTCCCAACCTGCTCCGGATAACCAGTCCTTCCGTGGCAGAGGAGGTCGAGGAGGTCGTCGTGCCAGAGGCAGGGGGGCTCCTGGCAATTTTGGGTCCAGAGAACCCTTCTCTGAGAGACCCACGCAGCAGCCCTGAAGGGTTGCCCGGCTGTCCGTCTCTGGAGGCAGTCGGGGGGCGGTTTTCGATGCACCTGACTTCTTGGGAGTCCATAACAACAGACAGTTGGGTGCTTCGACTTATATCCAGAGGATATTCAATACCCCTATTCAAGATCCCCAAATCTCGCAGCCTCCCAGATGTTCCACCCGACCAAAGGGAGGCGGCAGCTATCGAAATCGAACAGCTGCTAGGAAAAAGAGCCATCCAGCACGTCCCCCCAGATCAAGCCGGATTAGGGTTTTACTCCAGGTTCTTTTTGGTGCCAAAGAAGACGGGGGACTTAAGACCAATCTTAGACCTTTCCCAGTTGAACCTGTCAGTAACCAAGCAAAAGTTCCGGATGGTCACCCTACAATCTATACTCCCCCTCTTGAGGGAGAACGACTGGATGTGTTCCATAGACCTCAAGGATGCGTACTACCACATTCGGATGGACAGACGATCCAGGAGGTTTCTTCGCTTCCGGCTGGGAGCCAGTCATTATCAGTTCAGGGTCCTCCCTTTGGTCTCACCTCAGCCCCAGGGTGTTTACCAAGGTGCTAGCGGTGGTAGCGGCCCACCTGAGGCTCCAGGGATTACAGGTCTTTCCGTACCTGGACGACTGGCTCCTGACGGCATCATCAAGGCATCTTCTGTGCTCAGCCAGGGATTACTTTCTTCAACTAGCACCAAGGCTGGGCATCACGATCAACTGGGAGAAATCTTTTCTGTATCCTACTCAAATTATAGATTTCATAGGAGGAAGACTAGACACCAGATCTATGCGAGCCTTCCTCACCCCAGACCGTATCGCCAGCCTGAGGTGTCATGTGACAGCGATCCTGCAACCATCTCCAACTGCAGCTTCGGTCCTGAGGGCCCTAGGTTCTATGGCGGCAGCTATCCCGCTTCTAATTCATGCCCATTTACGAATGCGGGTTCTTCAATGGACCCTTCAAGTACAGTGGTCTCCTCTTTGTTCGTCTCTAAACGCTCCGATTGCGGTCACCAGAGCGTGCAGGGACTCCCTTCTGTGGTGGCTTCTTTCTCCGGAGCCCCTGGCAGGGAGACCCTTTTGCGCTGCATTTCCCCGAGCCACAGTGACCACGGACGCTTCTTGCCTCGGGTGGGGGGGGGCATTCTGCGGGAAAGATTGTCCAAGGCACGTGGAATCCCACAGAGATTGCATATAAATGTCCTGGAAATGAGGGCGGTGCTCCTAGCGTTGCAAGCACTTCACCACGTTCTTCCTTCAGGGACTATTGCGATTCAGACAGACAACATGTCAGTAGTCTGGTATATCAACAAGCAGGGAGGAACCAGATCTTACCCCCTTTGTCGAGAGGCCATGAGAGTCTGGGAATGGGCAATTTCCACCAAACGCTTTCTGGTAGCAACGCACATTCCGGGAAAGTCCAACATCCTTGCGGACAAGCTCAGTCGCACCATCCTGTCTCCTCACGAGTGGTCCCTCAATCTTCAAGTAGCGAAGAAGATTTTTGCCGTTTGGGGGCAACCCTGTTGCGATCTTTTTGCTTCTCCCTCAAACGCCAAATGCAACAATTTCTTCGCTCTGCTTCCCCCACCGGGAGTTCGAGGATGCTCTGGTGCATGCTTGGCCTCCCGGTCTCCTTTATGCCTACCCTCCACTTCCTCTGATGCAGAGGCTTCTGCAGAAAGCCAACAGCTTGGGGAGCAGAATGATTCTCATTGCCCCATTCTGGCCTCGACAACCTTGGTTCCCCTTTGTATGGTCTCACAAAATCAATCCACTATGGATTCTGGATCCAATTTCGGATCTCATCTCTCACCCTCTGGGAATGCCAGTTGCCAATCTGCGGACCCTGAAGTTGACAGCTTGGCTGCTCCAATTCCAACCTTAATTAGGACTCCCGGTATCTCTTCACCGGTCAAGGCCATTTTGGTGGCTGCTCATAAACCTTCCACCAGACAGGTTTATCGGAGCAAATGGAAGAGGTTCTCTATATGGGCAGGACAGAGAACTGTGGATCCTTTTTCAGCACCTATATCTGCGGTGCTGGATTTTCTAACAGACCTCTTTCATCAAGGGGCTAGCTCTTCCACGATTAAGGTACAATTAGCAGCTATCTCGCATTATCGCATTGGTCATGACACAGCTACCCTTATGACAGCGAAATTATGCAAAACTTTTCTCAAAGGAGTTTTTCTGTTAAGGCCTCCAGTCAAGGAGGTTGTACCGCCTTGGGACTTGTCTTTAGTCTTGCAGGCCCTTACTGCTCCTCCTTTCGAGCCTGCAGCTTCTGCTGATTTAAAATACCTTTCCTGGAAGACTGCCTTTCTGGTAGCTATCACTTCAGCCAGAAGGGTGTCTGAGATTCAGGCTCTATGTGTCAAACCGCCTTACCTTTCTTTCTTCCCTGATAGCGTCTGCCTCAGGACCAATCCATCTTTTCTTCCGAAAGTCTCTTCTGAATCCAATATTAACCAGTCAATCAATTTGCCTGTATTTTTTCCCAAGTATTCAAACAAAGGAGAATACAAATTGCATTCCTTGGATGTTCATAGACAATTACGTTTTATATTAACAGGACAGCTGACCACAGGAAATCAGATCAGCTGTTCGTCTCCTTTGCTAAATTTGCTCTGGGTAAAGCAGTATCTAAAGTCACTCTATCTAAATGGATTGCTAATTGCATTCTGCAGGCATATGACACTTCAGGCAGACCTGCTCCTCGGAGGGTTACGGCTCATTCTACTAGGGCAGTTTCTCGTCAGCCGCCTTTAAGTCCCGTGTTTCGTTGGATGATATCTGCGGCAGCTACTTGGGCCTCGCCTCATACTTTTATTTCTCATTACAAGGTGGATGTTGTTTTTAGAGGAAGAGCATCCTTTGGCTCAGCGGTGCTCGGAACATCCTTCCATGACGCCCAAGATTCAGGTAGCTAGGGACTCTGTCCCACAGGTTGCAGACGAATGAAGTCTGCCTACTTCAGATTTAGAAGTTATGTACTCACCATAACGTTCCATCTGAGTAGGTGACTTCATTCGGATGCAACTCATCCATCCCTGACCTTTATAGAGCGAGTATTTATGCTTTTTTAGTATACTGTGGTCAGTACTTTGAGGCAAACTCAATCTGAGGTCAGTCAGGGCTTGGCAAGGGGTTATGGGTAAGAGGGAGGAGCTAGGAGCTCGGAGCCTAAGCTTTTGAATTGCCGGCTCGGATCCGAGATCGGATCCGATACCCCACAGGTTGCATCCGAATGAAGTCACCTACTCAGATGGAACGTTATGGTGAGTACATAACTTCTAATTTTTGCAAACTATTTTCAAATGTATCCATAACTTCATTCTCCATTATGTTACCATAACTGGATATGAGAATAAATGTTCTATAATTAACAACATCAGATGGATACCATTAGTTTGTGAACAAGTTTTATAATTGCTTTTATCTAATCAATGTGAATTTCAATGCAATATAAATTCTTTTGACATATTGTGGAAAGAGGTTGACGTAAATGAGTAGATAACTGCTTCATGTTTCTATTGTTGGGTATTTGTTAACCCTTACTGGTTTAAAGTCCAACCTGAGACCCAAAATTATGTTGAAATCTCCCCATCTCCAAAGGTAATGTCTTGTTCTCCTTGTCTGGAGAATTCCTACTCTGTCATTGTCTACATTAGAGTCATGAAAATTAACAATAAACAGTACTAAGCCCCATCAATCTTCTTTAAAATTGCTTATGATCAGTAACTTGCAGCTCACTGACGTGCATCAGAACAGCTACTCCCATGTTGGCTGTACTGGGCAAAATGTCTGCATTCCACCATCTGAATGCCTGCCTAAAAGCATCATCTCTCATCTTAGTATATTTTTTGGAAAGCCACCTTAATTCCTCTTTCATTAAGAGAGGTCAGAATAGCTTTAACGTCTACTTCCATTGATGTGTTTAGAAGCTTCAAATGTAGAGACCCACAAGCAGAGACTACACTCTATCATAGGCCCCAAAACCCTGATGCTGAGCATCCTCTTTGTTGCTTATCATTACTGCTTGAGTTATTTCCTCTGCCTTTGAATTACATCCTTTTTGTAGCATGCCTACTACTGAACTCTCAGTGCTACTCTGTGAGAATAGGACCAACTACTGACAGCACACATAAAGATGTGTTGCCTTATCAATGAACAAGGCAGTATGTAATGCATACTACTATTTATAATCCTCTTTCCAAACCTGAAAAAGTAGTCATGTCACTGTGTCTCCATGTAACAAGAAATAAGAATCACAACTGAACTGTGTGTCAGCCAACCCTCCCGAAAGTTAGCTTGTCATATACACATATACCTATGCATCTATGCACATACACAACGACAGTTGCAACATATGACTGACCATGCTTAACTGAAATCCAATGCTATTTCTCCTTCCACAAGCATGATATAGTGAAAAGCAAGCCTAGTTATGAAATGATAACATTCCTCCACCAGGAGAAGTGAACCATTGGAAACCACAACTAGAGCCATAGGAAAGAACATTCCAGCTATGTCTGAATCATTATAAAAAGAAATTAAACCAAGCAGAAACTTTACAGTGTGGAGGGTGTAAAGTTCACCCCTTGAAATATGTCATGCACCTAGTTCACTAATAAAAATTGAACTTTAAAATACATACTACAAAATAATAAAATAAAACAATAGGTAGTCCACAGATTGGTTAAGAATGGAATACCCTTTATTGAAAGACACAAACAAGTGATCCTAGTTGAGTATAATAAAAAACAGTAAAGACATGTATTACTTATATATAATCAGGTTATTTGGAGCAAGGGGGTGATTACAGAGGGTGATTCTGTTAAGAGCAATAAAAGCATTAAACTCATTCCTTTAACCAAGTCCCCCTTCTTCTTAACACCATAGTGTAAACTGAGACTGTGCTACCTTAGAACTGAAACTGAAAAGCTAGAGACAAATTAAAATATATAATATGAGAACAGCTTATTAAGGCTAACCTACTAATCCAAACTTTATTAATTAGGAAAACAAATCACTAACAAAATGACTAATTAATTAACAAAAATATCTACCACTAGACATCTATCAGAATAAATATTAGTAACTTATAAACCGAAACGCTTTTAACAATCATTGCTTTTGTACAAAATAAATACTTTAGCAGGTTTGTGTGTAAAAGACTATAAAGGACCAAGAGATCGATCTCTTGGTCCTTCTTATTTTTCGTGCCTTGAGCTAGTTTTGGTGTATTTGGTGTAAAAAACTATCATAATATTAATGAGCATGTGTATAAATCTACAAGTGAACACCTAAGTAGGCTGAAAACCATACCTATAATTGCTAAGGTGGAAATATGTTAAAAATATGTTAACAATAAAGCATTAAGGCCCTGGGGATCTGTTCAAGTGTGGCATCTAAGAAAGCGCTTAGTTCAAATGAGTAAAAGTATCAGAAAACAGCACAAATGTCAATTATTTTCATTGTAATATATTTACAATGTTTGGTATTTGTTTATAACAATATTAGCATGTATAATATTAGCGTGTAATGTCAGAATCAGTCCCATATCAGACTTTTAATAGTCTTTTAAACAGTGGGGCAGTTTTTTTTGAGTTCTAGTATGCTTTTTATGGAGCACTAACAATTAAGCCCCGTTTTTTTGAAAGAGTTCCGTTTCAGCTGCCACAGTAGTTCACATTTTTCTAAAAGAATAGGAATGTCTCCTTTCAGTTCCAAAAGGTCCACATGATCAATAATTTGAAATTTAAAGCCAGTGTGTTTTTGTGAAGCTGCAGGTGCTGAGCCAGTGGATTATTCTTTCACTTATCTCTAATTTCAAAAAGATGGCTAGAAATAATTCTTTTAAGTCTGTTGAGCATTTCTCCACATAAAATGCTTCACAGTCATTGCAACTTTCCCTGTAAACCACATGCATTGAGTTACAGTCACCTCCTTTGATGGTTTTAATCAGTTTCTTTAAATAAGGGCAGACAAAGATGTATCTGTCCTGCATGTACTGACAAATAACACAGTTGGCTCCATACTTATTGGTGCATGTGGTCTGGGCCTACCTTCAACCCAACTCCTGGGGTTGAGCGTTTGGAGCTTTCATATATCTTTGTTAATAAGGTTCATGATGATTCGTTCCATGGCCTTGCAGATAAGGTTGGTCAGGCTAATGGGTCTGTAGTTTCTGCTGTCCATATTATGCATGTGGCTTTGTCAAGGGGCGATCATGGCTGTTAAACTTAGTGGACTTCTTCGAGACAGTCACCAAAGCCTTAGACGAGGTAAAATCTATGCATACAGCCTACCTAGACTTAGCCAAGGCCTTTGACACAATTCCCTACTCAGGCGTCATTATCACCCAGCTGGGTATCAACCTATATACTGTCAGTGGGTTGCAAACTGGCTCACTGATAGAACTCATACGGTCAAAACAGGGGACTCAACCTCCACCAGCAGACCCGTACACAGTGGTGTTCCACAGGGATCAGTTATGGAACACCCTACTGTTTGGAATCTACTTCTCTGAAATACAGGTTAAAACTAAAGGGCTGTGGCTGACAAAGTTTGCTGATGACTGCAAACTGGGAGCAATCATTGAAACCCCTAGCGATGTCAACATCATGCAAGAAGGTCTTACACAGACTAGTGAATGGTGCCAAAGTCATGGTCTTATACTTAATGCAGAAAATTGCATTATCATCTCCTTCAGCAAGGGTGATGTTCCTGCAAACTGCCACATCAATAACAATACCCTAAGCTAATAATCAGTGGTGAGAGATCTGGGCATACAGGTCGACAGCCATCTTAACTTCGATCACCATGTCTCCACAGTGACACAATGGTAAGAAGGGCATTTTATATTGATCATCTCATAAGTAAGAGCATTGTCTCCAGAAAAAAAAGAGGTTATAACCCCCAGTACTCTTCCCTCATCAGGCCAGTAATAAAGTACACTGTTCCCTTTGATTTCTTCCTTTCCAAACACCTGCAGCAATTGGAGAGACAACAAAGGCTCCTTACAAAGAAAATGTAAGATCTTCAAGATCTGTTTTATGCAGACAGACCAAAATCATTGTCATTTTACTCTGTTCCATACAGACTATCAGAGGCGACCTGTGCCTTGCATATAGAGCAATCTCTGACACAGGTTTAATGGAAATGCTGCACATTCACAAGCTAAATGGCACATGTCACTCACTCAAAGGACCTCAACTTGGTATGTGATATCAACATAACTTGCTGGAAGGACAGATTTGTCTCACAGAGGTTGCCCCATCTTTGGAACAAACTTCATATCTATGTTAAACAAAGCCCCTCATTGGCCCTATTTATGCACAATTTGGACAATTGGATGGGTAACTGGAAATTCACCTCAGGGTTTCCACCTGTGTCCTTCTTGGACAGGGGCAATAGGTGCTGATTTTAGTGTCTGATTGAACCAGACATCCATGGGAACATTAGTTGAACATGGCTAGGCTTCTAAGGGTCCTGAGGCCACTAGCCTCGTAACCTCCTAAGGTCCTATGAAATCTGTGACAACTTATAATCTGTATTTGGACACCATAGCATAAAGTAAAAAAAAAAAATAATACTTGGTTACAACATTGCGATGAGGGAGTAAGGCTTTAGAACAAAAGATGGCATTAAGTTAGCTTAGATAAGCCTACTAAACATTAACATCAAGATTCCTTAAAACAAGATGAACAAAGTATTGTGTTTTAGAAATTAATCAAACAACAATAATATTAAAACATTATCTCAAATACAAACACATAAAGTCTAAACTAAGGGAAACACTTTGCTTTAGGATTATAACAGAACAGCTTAGTTAACATTAAATCAAGTTCTTTCCTATACCAAATATTTTCACCCCCCCCCCCACATTTTAAACTGTGATAAATCCCTCAGCTTAACATTAAGCAACAGTCAAAAAATCTACAAAAGTGGATGTAGAACAATTACAGTATGGCCTATGTTTGTGGAGCAAATAGAAGATACAGTTGCTTCTATGTGTAGCAGCCATGTCTCTTCAACTTCCCAGAAATCTTCTGGGGTGAGCTCCTTATTTTCTTCTTCAGACATGGAAGTGTGGGATCTGAAAGCATTGAGTCTGATACAGATATAGAGAATTATGAATGTACAGTAGCTATAGAAAATATTTTTTTATTTAACCCTACTTGATGAACTCGTTTCTTATCATAAAAAGTTATACCTGTCCCCTTTTTTCCCACTGGAGACTTAGAAGGAGAGAATGAGATGAGTCCAACTCATTTTTTAATATCCAGCTCTGCCATCTCTGTTATTTCAGCTGCACTGAATATGTCCATTTTGAGATATCTCCCAGTCTTTTAGAAACCAGCCCATATCATTAGGAACCTGAAAATAAAAATGTTGAGAGCTCTTGACTAAAATTAACTTGCTGTTCATTCAACTGAGAGTGTATTTGGTCCATCTGTTTCTCACATTTTACTACCATGTGGAAAAATGTCTTGGTACTAACTCTACTAACAGCTATCAGCAAATCCAGCTATCAAAGTTTTGCTAAAAAGGCCGCCACAAAAACAAATTTTTCCTCTGTGTGGTGTCTGAACTTTATGTTGAAATCGTTAACTTTACCTCACCTTGAACCTTCTAATTAAGCAAATATGGTTTTCCTTGTTTTTTTTTTTTGCTGTTTTTGCTTCCCGCTACCTGCAAAACATCCATTCCCTGATCTGAGTTGTGCTGGATGTCCTACATTTCTAGCAAGCAAACTTGCCCCAGTCATAATGCACTGTAGGCATTCCTTCCCACTCTCCACCAGGGATGATTATTCCCACATGTGCTCCACCCCTGAACATGCACACCGCCTCCCTACCTTCCACCCAACCTGAGAGGGATGAGTAGGTTCCACTTCTTTCTCATTTCTCCCTGGCAGCACCAGCATCAGAGCTGCTAACAGATGATCAGCTGCCTGGGACATAGTTAGGGCTCCTTCCCTCTGTGTGACATAGATAGGTCCAGTCATTATGTTTCTTAACATGAAGTCTGAAACTGAAATTTCTGTCATTATTTAATGACTTCAATCCTCAATGACATACCAGAAAATTCAATATTTGATACTTCCTTATTATAGCAGCCCTGGCGATAGCGTCTGTGGTTACCGATTTGCAATATCCATGACGCCAACTGTAATGCTTTAATGCTTCAGTACACAAGTTAAAAACATTCAAAGCAGGATTTCAAGGTGGATCTGATGAAGAAAATCACAGATGGTAATATGAGGCAAAAATTTGGACAGTTGGGAGGTAGGCTTCTCAGGAGACTCCATGCACTGTTTGTAATTCTACCATTATTTTAAGATTCCCTGCTACCCCAAAAAAGAAAATATGATTGTGTATGATAAACTGATTTATATATATATATATATATATATATATATATATATATATATATATATATATATATATATTTATTTATATTCAAGGAGAGGTCACAGTAATGCTTAATGGTAAAGCTACCCTTCTTCCATCCCCTGCATGGTATTTTGAGCATAGTTATGCTTTTCTTCCATTTGTTATTACATGGTTATGTTACTACAGATGTTTACACATTGTACCTCACCACTCTTTTTACCTACCACAGGTGCACATTCCCCTGCAAGTAATTTAGGCTCCAAAATGAAAAAAAATAGTGGTCCACTGTTAGTCTTATATGAGAGTCCTACACCACTTACATACTTTCACTGGTGTAAGACTAAATTTATTCCTCAAGTGAACAAATGAAGGGAGTTCATTAGAGGTAGAATGTAGGTAAGCCCAAATTATATTATAGTGTCCTCTCCTTGAAGACCCAATGTGATGACAAATAGCTTACATAACTGTATTATTGTAACACATCCCTTTGATGCTTTGAGTTGATGCACTACAACATTCATAAAGCAGACATACAGTGCATTTCTAAGACACAACTGTATATATGCTAAATGAATGTACTTTGTATCTTTTTCAGAACCTTACTGTGGCAACAGTAAAGTCTCTCCTTGGTGACAACACTCCTGACCTCAAAGATAATGAAAATTCTACTGTGGTACAGGAATGGATTGCTTCTCAGCGACAGTCTGACCTTAATAAACTTGGACTTGGTTTAAGTGGAGGTTTGCCGGACACAACCACAGCAACAACAGCAGCAACTGCAACAACAGCAGCAACTGCAACAACAGCAGCAACTGCAACAACAACAGCAGCAACAACAGCAGCAACAACAAAAACAGCAACAATAAAAACAGCAGCCACACCAGTTGGATACATTTATTTGACAGCTGTAAAGGGTAAGTGTCATCTTCAGCTTTAGAAACACAAAACTAGCCGTTACCTTTTTATATTATAGTTACACAGTAAGCAACAACAAGGCTGATCATGTAGGATGGCTAATAATGTATAGTATTAATCAGGCTATAAAAGCTTTATAATCCTTTTTATGTCAGGTGAAAAATGCTGCAATCTAAGTCAAACAACAAACAAACAAGTTTAGTAAAAGTACAAATTGAGGAGTGCATATAGTGTTGTTTAAAATTGTATTTTAAAGTGGATTATGAGGTGTCTGTGTGTGTTGTGTATACATGAGAGTGTTTATATAAAGATATTCTGGCCTTGTTTTTTTTACATAGAAGAACACTTTCATCCTTAACATATAAAGAGCTTCAACAGACATCCAGTTATTAACATTATCTATTTAAACAGCAAAACCTGACATCACATAATGCCATTCTTGAGAAAATGTAGGATTAATGAAAATTCCAGAATGGTAGAATCAAAACACAATGTGCAAGTGGTAACATTTTTCTGCAGCACCTCTCTTTCATTTCCTTTTCCAGTGTCTCACACTTTCTTGAATTCCTTCATTCTCCTCCATCCCATTACGGTTTCATGCAGATCATTCTAGTGATCATTCACCCATTTCATGAAGTGGAATTTCTTTTTTGTCTGCCCGTAACATTAGACCTTTCTACCTGCTAGTTATACATTCCCTTTCTTCCTCTGACTTTTCTCAATTTCACTCTATTTTTCTTTTTCTCCTACCATTTGAATACTAATATCATATTCCATCAGTGCATCTTTTCTTCTATGGTGCACAGCCAGCCTTTTTAACTTTCTTTCATAATTTAGTATCTCTTTTTTCTGAACAATTTTGATTAACTGCCTTAATCTTCTTATAATTACTATTTTCTTCTTACTGTAGAGCTTCCAAAATATGGACAATACATTTGGAGTGATCACTAATCACCTAGACAGTGACAGTATTGCTTCATCCACCAAATTCCCAGCTCGAAGGAATCATCACAAGCTGTTAAAATAAAACAATCCAGAAGGCTTCAATGAAGTCTCGTATCCTACCTGTGACCCAGAGAGTGACAGGACCAACAAGAAATAGAGTATAAAGGATTAGTTCCAAATAAAATCACTTTGGCTAACAGATCTAGGAGACCTTCTCTCTTTGACTCACTTCCTGTGGGCAGAATAAAGACACATTGTGGAAGTTTCCAGTAGTTTATTCAGTTAAGCAGGTAGATTGACAAGTGTTCTTGTTATAATACAGTGTATTCAATGGGTCAGGTAATTAAAGGCAGTTACATACAATGTAGGAGGGTCTACAGGAGCTGATTGGTGGAAATAGTGGGAGATGGAAAAAGAAGGGGCCAATCCCAAAGCTTAGAGGTTAGTCCCTTATTTGACTATTCCTAAAAAACATGTGAAGGTTTACCAGATCAGCAGCCTGTGGAACCTCATTCTTAGTGAAAAGGTTTTATTTTTATTTTTAACTCCTAGCAAACAAAGCATGACAACAAACTATGAGCTACAACTATAGAACTATATTTAAGAAAACACTTTTGCCTGAGCTTCATCAGGTCCATCTAATACAGTGGTTTACACTTTGATCACTGAAAATGGCTGCTTTTAAGAGGCTATTGTGAAGTTTACAGCCTAGCTAGACATAATTTTGTAAATAATTATATGTCCTTATAAATATTAATATGATGCACAGGCTTGTTTTTACAAATGTAAGAAAACTGTGTTATATGCTGAACTTCAAAAATGAAATCACAGTGCACCCTGCTGGAAGAAAGCCGATAAGCAAAGAATTTTATAACTGTGTTTGAACTCAAGCACGGAGACAGGATGTCTGGGCTAAGAGTTTTTATTTTCTATTGTTTAAGACAAAGAAAATGATCAGGTTTCACATGTAAAATGTCTTTTATTGCTGTGACATTCTGACAGCTATATAAATGTGAAATTTTAAGTTCTGTGAGCCTGGGAAACCTCAGCAGGGGTGACAAGAATGATGTAATGCTAAATGACTCAGCGGTACCGTGTAATATCAATTTAAGACTTTCTCAGAGAGAAAGATTGAGCATTTTGTATTTTGTTCTGGAGCTGACAACAACTCACCAGCACTTCTCATCTATATTTGGTTTGCTCTGTAAAGAAAGCTATTTAGAACTTAGTATTTCTCTTAGAGATTGATAGAATATAGCCAGATTAGTCTAGCTGTTTTCTATATGTATGTCAGACTATCCTACAATATTGCTTTAAAGCATTTTCCTGTGATTTCTGAACTCTCTGTTATCAATGTGTTGAATTGATGAGTATTGCCTTGTGTTTTTATTATTAATTATTAAATATTTTAAACCTTTCAACTGTGGCTGTTTTGTGTAGAGATAATTTAAGCTCTTAAGAATACTTGCATGTATTTGGTGATACTTTATTAAGCCACAAAGCCATAAAGCTGAAGTTTCTGCAGCACCCACACTATAGCTAGACATTCCTTTTCTACAGCTGAATAGAATTCTTCCCTGGGTTGGAGCCTACAACTGAGATAAACCACTGGGTGCTCTTCCACCTGAACAACAAATTATTTGCTGTAATCTGGACTGTCTAACACAGGGGTCCTCCAAAAGCTTCTTTAAGCTTCTGGAATGCCTGCTCACATACTATGGTCCACACTACATTATCTGGCCAGGTCTGTGAGGGGAGTAGCTATGGTACTATAACTGGGGCCAAACTTTCTGTAGTACCCTGCTGTCCATAAGAATGCCTTCACCTGCTTTTTGGTAACAGGTGCAGGCCACGCCTGAATGGCTTCTGCTTTGGCAGGTTCTGGCCTGATATTACCACTCCCCATTCTATGTCCCAGGTAGGAGACCTCTGCCATACCCATCTGACATTTTCTGGGCTTAATGGTCAACCCTGCCCTCTGTAGTCTGCCTAACACCTCCCTGACATGCTGAAGGTGTTCTTGCCATGAATGGCTGTAGATGGCAATATCATCTAGGTAAACAAGGGCAAATCCTCCTGCTCCTACTAGGATATGATCGACCAGCCTCTGGAAAGTCGCTGGGACATTTTTCATCCCAAAGAGCATCTTTGTGAACTAAAACAAGTCAAAAGGAGTCACTAGGCTGACCTCTCTCTAGCACTGGGAGTCAAGGGCACCTGCCAGTAACCGTTTTTAAGATCAATGGTGGTAAGATATTTAGCCCCACCCAGCTGCTCTAGGGCTTCATCTGTCCTAGGCATGGTGTAAGCATCTGACTCTGTGTGACTATTTAATTTCCTGTAGTCCACACAGGACCTGGTGCTGCTATCCTTCTTTGGCACCAGGAACACTGGGGAGGCCCAGGGACTTTTGGACTTCTGAATTACCCCTAGTTGCAAAATTTCCTGTACCTCATCCCTCAGAGTCTCTTTGACTCTCTCTCAGGCACCCTATAAGGGGCCTGCCTAATAGGTCTTTGGGGTTGTGTGTCCACCTGGTGCTGCACCAGGTGAGTGCACCCCGGTTTCCTAGTAAACATGTCCTCAAATGCATGTAACACTGCTCAGATTTCTTGAACCTGGGTAGGAGATAGCTGCTGGGACATTGATACACCTTCCACCGAGGTGTCACTCTGAGCTTCACTGAGGAGATCAGTCACCAGATCTCCCTCAGACTCCTCCTGCAATCCACTGCAAATACTCACCACAAGGGCCTCCCTATCATGGTAAGGTTTCATCATGTTAACATGATAAAATTTGTGCCCCTGCCTCCTGCCTATCAGTTCTACCATGTAGTTAACATCACAGACCTTCCTTACCACCTTGTAGGGTCCATCCCAAGCTGCCTGCAACTTGTCGTCTGACAGGAATGAGAACCATTACCTGCTGCCCTACAGCATACTCTCTAGCTTGAGCATTCCTGTCATACCAGTCCTTTTTTCTGCTGTTGCGCTTCTGCCAGATTCTCCTGGGCCAAGCCCATGAGTTTCCTGAGCTTTGTCCTGAGGTTTAGGACATCTGCCACAACAGACTCCTTGTGAGATTCACTCTCACCTTCCCACTCATCACAAATTAAGTCTAGAGGCCCCCTCACCCTATGCCCATACAACAACTCAAAGGATGAAAAACCTGTGGATTCCTGGGGAACCTTTCTGCAAGCAAACAACAGATGGGGCAAATATTTGTCCTATTAACTCTTAAACTGGTCTGCAAATGCCCGTTGCATGGACTTGAGTGTAGAGTTTAACCTCTCAACAAGACCATTAGTCTGGGGATGGTAGGGGGTGGTACCCCACAGTACTTCCACAGACAAGTCAGCAGGTCTGACATGAAATTGGCACCTCTGTCAGTCAGTATTTCCTTTGGGAACCCTACCCTGCTGAAAATCTCTAACAAAGCATTTGCCACCTTTTCTGCCTCAGTGGAGGACAAAGCCTCTGCCTCAGGGTATCTTGTAGCATAATCTACTACCACTAGGATATACATTTTCCCTGTGGAACTTGGGGTACTCAGATGTCCCACAATATCCATAGCTACCCTCTGAAATGGCTCCTCAATCACAGACAAAGGCATCATAGGAGCTTTCAACTTGTCCCCTGTCCTACCTACCATTTGGTACTGCTCACAGGTCCTGTAGTACCCTGTTACATCTCTGGAAACTCCAGGCCAATAGAAGTTCTGCATAATACATCTCTTTGTATGTTTTATGCCCATATGACCTGCAAAGAGAATATCATGGGCTATGGCTAGAGGTACCAGACTCTACCACTACCAACTGCTGTATCCTCTCACCTTCTAGCCCTCCCTCAGGAGTCCACACTATAAGTAATCCTTTGTCCAAGTATACAGATTCCCCCTTTCCTTGAAAATCAGGTGCCTCACTAGCTACCTGGCTCAGCCTTATAATGTAGGGTTTGAGAGCTGAGCCTAGCTCAACTTTCTCTTTGTAACCCTTCCCAGCTCCCCTTCCACAGGAAGCCTGGCATCCTCTGACAATAGTGCCTCGCTGTCAGCCTGGGTGCTACTGCTCACCTCTGCCCTAGCAGTCACTCTGTCCAAGAGAACATCAGTACCCACAAGCAGCTGTAGCTTACCTTCAATCTCACTGCTATAGGGTAGCTCCCTCCCTGAAGTAACTATCTCACCAGTCCTGGCTGCAAGTGTGTGGTCTGTCTGGGTCTCCCCCAGGCTGCCAGACCCACATGCTTGTCTCCAAGCCTGACTGTGTGTAACAGTATGAACCCATGGTACTGCATTATAAAAATCATTCCCTATCAGGGATATCTTCAAACACACCTACTTGCTGGCTTCCTTTTCCACTCTCCCAGTCCAGGTGAACCCTAGCCAAAGGTATTTGGAATGGGTTCCCTCCTAAAGCTCTGACTGGAGTAGACTGCCCAACCAAGTAGTGTTCCTCTGTAACCATTGCAGGTTTCAAAATGGTTATGTCAGAGGCTGTGTCTCTCTTAGCAATGGCCTGTTTACCAATCACTACGATTGGATATAACCTCTGGTGGTAGTTTGGTACCCTTGTTTTCTCAAGACAACCTACTGTCGGCATTTTATCCTTCCCACTTACTGGCTCCCTCACTTTTTGTTCCCCACCTTGCCTCCATGGACAGACATCTATATGCCACATGGCCCCACTGGTTGCATTCAAGACATTTAACCCTAGGTTCTGGATGTGTACCTGGACTAGTGGCTTCCCCTGCTACTGGCAGATTCTGTTGGGGCAGTCTGGGCTGCCCAGCATGGGTTCCCTTAGACCCATGAGCAGCACTGGGTGTCCCTTTCCTGTGCAGTGATGCCCTGCTTGCTAGGTGTAGGTCTCGTTTCTTCCCCAACTCATCTGAAGTAGCACATTGTCTGTCAGCTAACCAGATCCTCATGTCCACATGCAAAGTGCTAAGGGCTTGTTCCCTCACCAAAAGGTCTGCCAGCCGTTCAAAAGTGGTGACCTGATATCCACTCACACATCTATGAAAATAAGTGCTCAGTTCAGCAACATATTCACACACACTTTCATCTGCCTTATGTCTATGCTCACAAAACTTTTTCCTATAAGCTTCAGTTGTTAGCTTAAAAAATTCTAGCAAACAATTCTTAGCAACAGTATAATTAAAAAATTCACAATCAGATAGTTTAGACAACACTTACAGCTTTACCATGGAGTAAAGGGGTCAGGAATCATACCCAGAATCTTTGGTGAACATCATGCTGTTTACATAGCCTCTCAAACATATGAATGAAACTATCAAAATTATCCCCCTTTGTAAACTGTGCAAAAAATGTACTGATATTTTGTCATTCTGGGGTCTGATTACTCCCTTTCCCATTACCTCCATGACTCTGGTGAAGAGTCAGCATCTCCTTTTAATGTTGCCTCTGCCTCTTCTTCTCTTCAGCTTCTATTTCAAAATGCCTGGCCTCCAACTCAAGTCTCTTTATCTCCAGATGGATTTTTAAGTCATCTGTCAAAAGGTTGAGCTGTCCATTCTCTGAGTGCTGTACATTTCCATAGCCAGTCTGATCATCCTCCTGACTGCAATTCTCTGATACAACTGACAAAAGCTGTAATCATGTCTGCTTAATCAGGTTTTCATGCACCAGTCCTTTAGCCTGGAACATGTTAGCCAACTGGCTCCTTGTCAGCTTGCCATACTTCTCTGCTGACATGCTTGCCTGCTCTCCCTGACTAACTAAGCTAACAAAAGAAAGTAAACAATTGTGATCTGAACTCTGAATGTTCACTGCATGGCTGATTTAGAGTACAAAAATGCCTTCAGTGATCACTGTACACAAGCTACAGGAATTCACTATCCACACCACTACAAGCCATTTAATATATAATGTGGCTAACTCACTACTATCAAACAATTAATATGTGATGTCGATATCCCATCACTGCCAAGCAATTAATATTTGATGTTGATATCCCACCACTGTCAAACAATTAATATGTGATGCCCGTGCACTGGCCCAGTAATCAAGGAGCCTCAATCCTCACCGCTAACACCAATGAGGGGCGTCAACATTGGGAGGATAAGCAAGTACACACACACACACACACACACACACACACACACACACACACACACACACACACACACACACACACACACACGCACACACACACACACACACACACACACACACACACACACACACACACACACACACACACGCACACACTAAAGTACAATTTCCCTTAAGAGCACACAGAGATCACAGTCAGTCTGGGGCTGGTTTCTGCTTTTCTCTCCAGATCCCAAATAAGACTCCCCACTGGCACAGCTATAGGATACAGATCTCATCCTAGTGGTCAATCCAAAACCTCCAGCACCCTCTCTGTCCAACCAGTGTTTTGTGTCCCTGCCCAAGTAGCTGACACATACACACACTTTAAGATATGAGTTATATACAAATACACAGACACTCCTGGGAAGGCTGGCATAGGTTCTCCAGCTATGCTCCTTCTCCCCAGACTATAAAGTAGAAATCACTGCCCTCAACCACTGTTTATCAGCTACTAATCAGGCCCTTACCAAAGGGTGTCTAATTTTACTGTGCAATGGTATTATCCAATTAGTAAGTGTGACTTAACTTTCAAGGCTATTCTAGAGTGGCTTAGTACAGGATCACCAAATGCATGCAAGTACTCTTAAGAGCTTAAATTATCTCTGCACAAAATAGCCACAGTTGAAAGGTTTAAAATATTTAATAATAAATAATAAAACATCAGACTATACTCATCAATTCAACACAGTGATAATAGAGAGTTCAGAAATCACAGGAAAATGCTTTAAAACGATATTGTAGATAGTCTGTCACACATATAGAAAACAGCTAGACTAATCTGGCTATATTCTACATATATCTAAGAGAAATACTAAGTTCTAAATAACTTTACTTACAGAGAAAAGCAAATATAGATGAGAAGTGCTAGTGCTAGAGTTGTTGTCAGCTCCAGAACAAAATACAAAGTGCTCAATCTTTCTCTCTGAGAAAGTCTTAAATTGATAATACATGGTACTGCTGAGTCATTTCACATTACATCATTCTTGTCACCCCTGCTGAGGTTTCCCAGGCTCACAGAACTTAAAATTTCACATTTCTATAGCTGTCAGAAAGTCACAGCAACACAAGATACTTTACTTGTGAAACCTAGTAATTTTCTTTGTCTTAAAACAATAGAAAGAAACTCTTAGCCCAGATATCCTGTATCCGAGCTTGAGATCAAACGCAGATATAACATTATTTGCTCATCAGCTTTCTTCTAGCAGGGTGCACTTCTGGTTTCTCATATTTAGTTTTCTTACATTTGTAAAAACAAGCCTGTGGATCATATTCAAATTTACAAGGACATAGAATTATTTACAAAATTCTATCTAGCTAGGCTGGCAGCCTTCACAGCTATCACCAGACTTTGTCTGTTTTGTCACACATACAAAATGAGAGGCTGTGTCTGCATCAGTGGGGCTCATATTCCTTGGAGCTAAGTTTGAAAGCTTTATTACAGAACTCTTTCCAGTCTATTACATGTAATATGAGATGCTTTGCCCACTGTCTTTGGGATGTGGGGCAGGACATGCAGACTGTTCATAAATGCTCAGAAATGAACTGTAGAACCTCTTGCTGTGAGGTGACAATGCTAACCAATGCATCAATATGAAAGGCTAATATTCTCTCGTATAACAAAAAAGGTTTCCCGTGCCTGCTTGTAAGAGGCTCATATATATAATTGATGTGACAATTCCTGTTCTTCTTCCACTTGCTAAAGACAGTCCTTTTTATATGCAGGGGAGGTAGTCACTTAAAGCTGCAGTAGATGATTCCCATTTTTAAAAAGTACATGCATCTAGAGGAACAGAATACAGTGGAAAACAAGTCACAGTGCTCATTTTTTACAGAGCTCATGGCTGTGTACAAGTAGGAAGAAAAAAGTGAAAAGTAAAAAGTAAGTAAAGTTTCAGACCTCAGAACCTTTTATGTGGGCTTATTGTGCCCATGTATAAAAATCCAGCAAGTGGTGAACTGCAGAGTATACAAACACTTTTAATAAACATAAGAATCACAGATCTTCTTTGAGCACGGGCAAACTGTGCCTGTGGTGTAAAGAATATAGCAGTGTGGAGTGCTGCCCTGGAACAATAATTTTCATTGTATTAACAGATTATAGAAATTTTTTTAAATGCAGTCCCAGTGGCTATGGTGTCTATATCTGGTTAGTGGGGTAGCTGCAGTGAGAGGTGGAATGCTGTTGGTTCTAGAGAATGGTTTTAAGGTACTCCAGTCTGGGATCTTCATTTTCAAGATTCTTCCTGAGTCTAGGAGTTACTGAGGTCTCTTCTGTTCAAACTCTTCCTCTCGTCTTGTTCCAAGTGGTAAAGTTAGTGCAAAAGATGTCTAGATAGCGCTGTGCCTAGTAAGATAAAGGGCTGGAACCTGGGAGGGATCAGATGAAAGGGCAGTTAACCAATCTCCTGAAAGAGGGTGTGGTGCCTATGGTGTCCAGGGTGGGGTTAGATGATGTAAGAGGCTAATGTAATCAGTATGGGAGTGGGCTGTCAATCAAACTGGGGGGCTAAAATTAGGACACATTTTCACTCTTAGCACCAACGTCTGAAATCAGTAGTAGAAACCAACTGCTGTTTAAGTTTGTGCAAACCCATTTCTGTTACTTTTTAGATCTGTACACATCCAGAGATCACACAACTATCTAAATTGAAAAAAAAATAAAAATTATAATGTGGCTTGTTTTCAGTGTCACTTATTTACTAGATAAACTATGCTAATGTAGATGCATTGATTTATAAATGTAATTACTTGATTGAGTTTTTCATATTAACAGCAGCAATTGGGGTTAATTAGCAGTTTATGTCCAAATCCCATGTTAGGTATTTTAGCTGTATGATTTATGGTTTAGTTTCCTGAATGCAAGCGCACTTTTATTGGAAATGCTTGAATTTAGACCAGGGTGGTGGTGGGTATCCAGCCTGATCCACCAGCTCAACTCCATTTTTTCAAGGATCATGTTTTTATTTCCTTCCAGTGGACCCATAGCGAGCTTGTCCAGGATGTGGATGTGGAAACCTCCATGATCTTGGAAATCATGGCAGTGCTTCATAAGTTGATTTCTGAGGATCTGGAGTCTGATGTCAGGCAGGTGGTGTGCTACCCCAATTTTGAATCTGTTCACAGTTTTCCCTATGCAAAAACAACTGCACCCATTGCACTGTGCACACCATATCACAAAAGCAGTGTTGCAATTACCAGAACAAGTGATCTTGATTTTTCTCCTGAGTATTGGATGAAATAAGTAGCCCTTGTTGCTCATGTATTTACGGTAAGTGCAAAAATGGGGGGGTGGGCACAGGGATAAGTTCCTCTGTTGTCTTCTTCCTGTCTGAATTTGCACTCTGCATAGTCTCTAATGTCCCTGGCTCTTTTAAATACAAAACAAGGATGAGGTCCGAGAAGTTTTTCCAGTTGCTTATTGACTGTAATCACTACCCACATGTCAGTCATGATCTTTCTGATTGTTTTATAATCTACTGTAAAAGTAGTGAGTGACATGCTCCTTTTTCTTTGTCCTCCTGTGGATCTCGGTGTTGGTTTCTGTTGATCCCTAGGAGTATCCCAGGGAGGAATCCCTCAAAATGGGGTCATCTGCCTCCTTTAAAATTCTGATAGGGTTGAGGATGGAATTTAGTAATCTATTGCTGTACCTCCTAGCCAGGAAGTCTTAGTGTAGGCTGATTAGATTCGTGATGAAATCTCTAAACTCTTTGGAGACATGTGCAATTCTCATCCCCTGAGATTTTATAACATTTCTCTTTGTGATCTGGGGATGCATGTTTTTACTGTGCAGCAGCATATTAACCCTGGTTGGTTTTCTGAATAGGATGCTGGAGAGGAATTTCCAGTGTCAGTGGATATGGTTATGTCTAAAAAGTTGAGCAAGGTCTTGCTGTGACAGGTTGTGAATCTCAGGAAGCTAGTGGAATTACTGATGTAGTTGTAAAAGTCATTCAGTGTGTGGCTTTGTCCCCCTATCAGATGATAAATATGTCATCAGTAAAACAGAGATAGCATTTCATTGATGCAAAATAGGAGCTTTGGTACACTGCCTCCTCCTCCCGTTTTCCTAGAGCCACATTGGCCAGGCTTGGGGCCATAGCCGCCCCATAGCTATTCCAATAGTCTGCTTATAAAACTTGTTTTTGAACATGATGTAGATGTTCCCTCCTGGTAAAATTCCTGTCATTTTCATATGCCTCCATTGTAGCTTGAATACAGCAGCTGTGTGGAAGCACTGTATAAAGACAGTGGAATTGCTAACTGGAATATCTCTAATTGTACGAAGAAAATCCAGAGAGTCTAAAATAAAAGATTTGTTGGCCTCTACCATTGATTTTTTCAAGGCATCAAGGTAGATGGATATTGTCTTATTTATGGAACCACCACTTGCACTACTGGTCTATAGGGAGGATCAGAGATTTTCTTATGCTGTTTGGGATACCAGAGAAGCTTGGTATTTTTGGATGGTGGTGAACAAAAAGTCAAAAGGCTTGGCATCTAGTAAATCATCCTCATGTAGCATTCTTAGATGCTCTCTTAAATTATAAGTAACATTCACAGTGTTAAAATCACACTTACTGTAAAACCTTTTGTTGCCAAGCATGGCCTCAGTCCTGCAGTTATAAGTAGCTGTACCTGTGACTAACATACCTCCCTCTTTATCCACCTTCATGATCCTGAAAGTTTTGTTTCTGCTTAGATTTTTTAGAGCAGACAGTTCCTCTTTGCTAATGTTGTATAACTTCTTGCTAGTTGATTTACTGAAGGCCCTGAGGATATCAGCCTCACATTTGCTTTCATACACACTCAGGGTGGGGTGCACAGGGAGGCAAAGGTCACTGGGCTTTTTCCATTTTATTCCACTGTCATTTCTATCAGTGTTGCTTCCATCCTTATCTTTGTCATTGAAAAATACTTTGAGATTCAATTTCTTGACATACAGGTTTAACATCTATCACTGTTTCCATCAAGTTAGTTGTGTTAAAAGATGTAAAAGTCAGGGCCTTACTTAAGATTTCTTTCTCCAGCTGAGTCAGTGGTTTTGTTGAGTGGTTCCAGATCTTATTCCTTTTTTGCTGTTAGTTTTGGTGAGTCCCTTCTGTTGTGTCGATCTCTCCAAATCCTGCAGCTCGAGAGTTCTAGGTTACCACTAGCTTTAGCAAAGGCTGAGTCAGATCTGAGGGACAGATCTGAACCTATCAGCTGAGGACAGAATGAAAATTGACAACATCAGATTTTGAGTTTACCCACATTATGTGCATGTCTCTTCAGCTGTGCTTATTTTCAAATGAAGGCCTGCACTGGTGTCATGCTAGCATTCTTAGAATGTGTGCTGTTGCACAAAGCAGTGATATTTTCAGTTTTCAGTGTTTATCAGCAATCAGTGTTTCATATCCTGCCTAAGTGTTGGAGTAATTTTGCCTTCAAAAACAGAATCCACCATGCATGGACAGAGAAGTAATCTTGTGGTATGCTGAAACTCAAAACTATTCAAAATTCACCATAAAAAGCTAGTATGACACATAAAAAATGCACAGCACAAAATATTTCCAGAGGTGCAAAGGAAGCCAGGAACAGGAGTACAAACCACAAATTGATTTCAATGCTGCAGCATTTTCATCAGTGTGACTCTGCCCACCTATATTTGAATATCTAAGTTAAAGCTAAAAATTGCCACCAAATGACATAATTTCTCAATACATTTATACCAAATGTTTAAATAACAATATCTCATACCTTAAGTATTATAATGAAGCCTAAATAAAAAAATTCAAATATATCAATGCAAAACCATAAATAATTTTTCATGATGTAAATAAATCCTTCCCAAATCACTGCAGAAATATGAAAATCTAAATGTGTTAATTTCACCCATTTCTGAGTAAAGTCCCTAGGCATACAATCCATTATTGCTCTAAGATCAACAAATATAAAAGTCAATATTTGTAAATGCCTTTTCTATATCTTAGTCAATATAAATTTAAAAAAAAAAGGAAAAAAAAAAGAACTTTGCCCTTTATGTTCCAAAGAATGTTAATATAGTTTGGAGAATGGGCGACCTGTAGCTCACACTCTGACTGGAGAACAAACATTCTCAAGCAGAAAAATGAGTCTGATGATTCACGGCAGCATATCAAGCCTCCATGGACTTCTGACTAAAAAAATAACGGCCAACATTATTTTATGCTCGGTAAGCAGCGCTTTTGCTGTTTAGAGAGTATAGAATAAAATAAAATAAAAAGTAAAGTAAAATAAAAAAGTGTGTGTATGTGTTTGTGTGTGAAAGTGTATGCGTGTATGAGTATGTGAGAGAGAGATCAGTTGAGCTACTATTTTACACTCGCTAAGCAGTACTTTTGTTGTTTAGTGAGTGTAAAAAAAATAAATGAAACAGAAAGAAAGTGTGTGTGTGTGTTTGTGTATGTATGTATGTATGTATGTGTATGTGTGTTTATGTTTCTGCCTCTATGAGTGAGTGAATGTGTGCATGAAAGCAGAAGAGACTCTGTGTGTGTGTGTGTGTGTGTGTGTGTGTGTGTGTGTGTGTGTGTGTGTGTGTGTGTGTGTGTGTGTGTGTGTGTGTGTGAGAGATAGAGTGTTGAGTGAGAGTGATCCCTGGCCACAGCAGTAAAGATGTTTGCATACCTCTCGACATCTTAGTTCAACATATCCGAATACCTCTCAACTATCCAGATTTTTGCAGAATGTCCAGATTTTTGCCTGATGTTTTCGGTCTCTTCCTAATAAAATTCATGGTTTTCTGTCAAATGGCTGAGGACAGAAGTCACTAAATAATAACATACATTTCAGTTTCAAACTTTGTATACTTCAGAAAATGCATGGTAATGCAAAACCTATTACTCTAGCAACTTGTTAAGTTTATAAGAGCAGTATTTAAACTCTGTCTCTATTTTTGGCCATTTGTCCACCCCCCATTATTTCTGGCTTTGTCCAGATTTCTTGTGCTAAGAGGTTGAGAAGTATGCTGGATAAACTTAAAATAAATGGGACAGAAAGGCTCAAAATAGGAACATATTTTAAATGTTGCTGTTATAAATTCACGTTACATGAATATCACAGTTGGTGTTAGCATGCATTTTCTAAAGCAGAGGTGTGTGTGACTGAGTTAGAGTGACCAGTGGTAGCGGCAGTAGTAAAGAGGTTTGCATACCTCTTGACATTTCAGCTGAGGAAATGTGAATAAAGCCTAAAATAAAGAAGGAACAAATGTTCAAACATAGTAACAGTATTTAATTACTGCTCTTATAATATTACAAACCTGCTTAAGTAATAGGATTTGTGCTAGCGTGCATTTTCTGAAGGAAATAAAACACTGAAACCCAAATGTATGTCATTATTTAATGACATCAGTCTCCAAAGACAGGTGACAAACCAGACATTTTCAGAGTAAAGAACCAAAAAAATAAAGTATTTTTTTCTAAATTGTTATATTTTGGATATAAAATGCTTCTTCCAACACCATTAACATATACTACAGCAAGTTTGAAACATTAGGCGGTGGAACTATTTTACATCAAAAATATATAAAAAATAATATAGTAATGAAAAGAAAATAAATAACTAAGTAAAGCACAACAATTTTGCAGACAGCCCATTATCTAAGCAAAATAATGCCCTGCAGGGTGTGTGTTAGTGTGGAAATAATATCCTTCCAGAGGTGTAGAGGCCCTCTGCCTGTGCATTGGGTTTCAGAACACTCCTGGGTGGATGTCATTTCCACAATAACACACACCTGTTGGGCATTATTGCTTGCTTAGAGAATGGAAGACCTGTAGATCATACCCTGATTGGAGAACGGATGCTCTCCATCAGGGTCTTGATCTATAGTTAATGCTCACTGAAAAATAAGTCTGCCACCACATGTTAGCATATCAAGCTGTAGTGGAATTTGGACTGAAAAAAAAAATAATGGCCATCATTATTTTACTCTTGTTAAGCAGTGGTTTTGCTTTTTAGCAACTTTACAAAAAGAAATAAAATAAAAGTGTGTGTGTGTGTGTGTGTGTGTGTGTGTGTGTGTGTGTGTGTGTGTGCATGTGTTTATGCATGTGTGTGTGTGTGTGTGTCTGTGTGTGTATTTCTATGTGTGTGTGTGTGTGTGTGTGTGTGTGTGTGTGTGTGTGTGTGTGTGTGTGTGTGTGTGTGTGTGTGTGTGTGTGTGTGTGTGTGTGTGTGTGTGTGTGTGTGTGCGTGCATGTATGTGAGAGATAGAGAGTGAAGAGTGAGAGTGATCCCTGGCAGCAGCAGTGTCAGCATACCTCTCAACCTGGAAACATCCAAAATTTGGACAAAGGCCCATGAAAATAGGTACAAATATGTATGTTGATTAACATAAAACTTGCATATATAATTATGCAACCCCACCCACTCCAGTAGAATTCTGGGATGCCAAGTTTTAAACACAAACTAAACAGATAACCAAAATATGATAATGAAACACAAAATAAGCAGAAGAACAATAGTGTTTTATTTATGTTAATATACGAACTTGTGCAAAACTAAAATACAATTTTCTTTTTTAAAAATAAAATTAACTGCGGGCACGGCTGGCAGTCTGTGAGATATGATACACAAAATTATGCATTGCATCAAACATCAGTAAAAGATAAACTGAAATTAAAATCAGCAGAAGCCAGAAAGCACAGAAACAGCTCCACAGAATTAATTTAGTAATTGACTGCAGATATTATGGCTTTGCCTCTCAATGTGTTACAGCAAGAAATCTAGACAAAGCCAAAAATAATATGGGGACCAAACAAAGGCAGAGAAATACAGTGGCACTTTTAAATACTGCTCTTCCAAACAGAGCGTGCTGTGGACAGAACAACAGATTTTCCATAACATATCATGAATTTTCTGAAGGGTGAAGTCTGAAAATAAAATGCAATGTCTGCTGCCTACCATTATTTTCTGACTTCAGTTCAGTCCTCAAAGATCTGCCACTACCAGTGATTTGCCAGAAAACTGCAATTTTATGAGAAATGGACTCATAGCAAAAAGCCAAAAGCTTAATTTCTTTCCGTAGTTTCAAATATGCACAAGCACCAAAATGAAACATTTCCCCCAGTGATCCATCCCCTCAGTAGTTTCAAGTATGTACAAGCACCAAAATGAAACAATTCCCCAGTGATCCATCCCCTCAGTAGTTTAGAAGTATGTACAAGCACCAAAATGAAACAATTCCCCAGTGATCCATCCCCTCAGTAGTTTCGAAGTATGCACAAGCACCAAAATGAAACATTTCCTCCAGCGAACCATCCCTTCAGTAGCTTCCAAGTATCCACATGCACAAAAATGAAACATTTCCACTAGCGATCTATCCCTTCAGTAGTTTCAAGTATGCACAAGCAAGCACCAAAATGAAACATTTCCCCCGGCTCAATTTTGATCAGTTTCTCCTTAATTCTCAATGTAAACTAAACTTTAATATGGTCTCTATACCCTCAGCTTTTGCATGGCAATCTGATACACTGCTATTTAAAGTTGTTGGATTGCTAAGCCATTGTATAATGTATAACTCCACTTACAGAATTATTTTTTGGAGTCCATATTTGGTGTATGAGAAGTTGACGTCCTCACCAGACACAGAGGTGCTGCCACCACACTCCTGGACTCTATGTATATATACTACCTCCAAGGTCGCACAAACTATAGGATGTCTTCCCAGAAATTCCTTAAGTTACACTACACACTGTAAAAGGGAGAAGATACAGTAAAACAATTATTTACAACAAATGCAGTAGTCACTGCACACACGTTACATCTGTATATAATACCACCAGGTTTCTCATCAAAACTAATTGCTCTGCTACTAATAATCTCCCAATGGGGTAGAGTCTACCTGACTGCCTCTCATTCCCCTGCTACTTGCATATACAAACTGTAAGACTGTTGGACCTTAGAGATGGGGAAATTCGAGTCAGATAGCACCCCTGAAATATTCTAGTCATGCTTGCTTTGTCAAAGGAGGATGACTGTTTCTTTATAAGTAGCAATCATCATGTTTTGATTATTCCATCTAAATACATTTTTTTTTTCATGTTCAGGTCTTACATGGCCATATCAGGATGCATTTGATTGTTATTAATATTTCATTATCATATACTTATCAGGACAAAACTAATTTATATTCTATTAGATGACATTCCTATTGCATGATTTGTTTGAAATAACTGGACATGCACTGTCTGTGTTGTGCTTTATTTATGTATTCCACGTGGCTGTTTTCCCTGGACTCAGACCCCCCTGATCCACTGAAGCAGTGTCTAACCTCTTTAAATTCTCTCAGTTAACAAAGTAAATAAAATAAAATTCAAAATGAAATGCTTCAAATGGTCTAGACCATGAATGACAAGGATCAAATCAGCCCGATAAGAAACTTAAAAATATTGCCGAACAACTTGCGAGTCCACTTGTAGATTGCACAAGATTTTCGCTTGTAGACAATATAAGCTTGTGCTGTGCCATGCCATCATTGTGATGGTGTATGCATTACACACATAAACAGGCAAAAACTTTAAATGCATTATACTATTATTAATATTTCACACCCAATGTCAGAAACATAGATTCTAATACACTATCGTAATGATTCATGTTTCCAGATACACATTTGTTTAAAATTCTCTGATCGGAAAGACACCGCTGAATTAAACCTATCATTACCTGCATGCTTCAATGATGTGGGGTGGGAGAAAGTAGAAATGCTAAATATGCAAAAACATCTGGGTGCTATAATAGAAATTAAATTTTCACATCCTGGGAGTGTGGGTGGAATTTGGCAGAACCTTGGCTTACATTAACTTGTAAATACTGTGTTCACTCTTGCTGCAGTGCTATTCCAAATGAATAGGCCATACTCCGTAGTCCAAATCTCCCTCTCTCCGACAGGCTGGTAGTCACAAGCTGATGTCATCATGCACAGGATGTGTGATGATGTCAGCCACATTTGTAAAAAAAAAAAATAATAAATAAATAAATAAATAAATAAAAGTTGTATCCAAAGGCACAG